>NC_083768.1:32112274-32272274 GCF_963514075.1 Conger conger
ATTGGCAGGGCTGTGTGGTGTCTGCGTCCTATCATTTAAAGAGATGAAGGAAACTATTCTGGGTCAGTTTGGGCAGATTAAGCTAATGAGACAGGAAGGTATGCCAGGTAACTGAGGAACCACCAGGGAATTGGGTCAGAGCAGTATTAGACTCAGCAGAAGATCGAGGGCTCATCATAGATCAAATGCAAATTCTCATCCTGATTGGTTGCTGTGACTCCACTTGGCCCTGCTGGATAGAGTTTCTGAGAGGCTAATGCTCACATGCTAGCCTGTTTGCGTTACCTCTCTGTGACTCAGGGCATGATGAACCTAGGCTGCAATTTGGATCTAACAGCTGCTATGTGTGAGACATGTCAAGAATTTGTGGCTAAACTGTGTCATTGTTTATGACCAGGGTAACCTTGGTCTTTCAGAACTGTGCTTTTGTACCTCAGGTTTGGCTGGGTTTCTTTGGACTAGCATGGTGTTCCAAAGCGGAGGTGCTTGAGTCAACTATTAGACACCATTTATCTCACTGTAAATGCCCATGTCATTGTTCCTCACTGTTTACATGCACTGAAGGGTTGGTGACCCAAATAAAATCTAAATCCGCTAGCCAATTGGAAACCTGGACTAAAAGGATTGTCAGCCTTTCTGATGCAGTTGACCTTTAAAAGTCACAAGTTAGTGGGAAGCATTTCTCCGCCAGAGTCGAACTAGTGAGAGCTCAGTCTTTGCAGCTCTATTCTGAGAGAGCGTTCACGAGAGATCACAGCCCGCTCCCCCCCCCCCCAACGTGTGCCACAGTGCCTTATGGTGATAAAACATGGGTTCATTGCATCCTGTGAACAAGCACGGAGCACAGACACACACACACACACACACACACCCCTGAAGAGACAGACTGGTTTTAAATCAAGAAGCTAAGGGGAAAATGTACTGAATTTGGTATGGAAGCGTATGGCTGCATTTATTCAGCTCCCTTGAGATCTGCATCTTTGAGTTGATGTCACTCACATCACTGTAGGATACCCCAGATGCAGAATGGTCGAACGGTCTTATACTCTACTCACTATACTGTGTGTGTGTGTGTGTGTCGGGTGGGGGGGGGGGGGGACAGGACATTCATTTATGGTGTCTGAGAACCAGCCCCAAGTAATTGGTTATTTTCCTTTCTGGAATGTAATTAAGCTGGCGGATGTTTGTATCATGGGCATGTCTGTGCGAATAAAGCAGCCAGTGATCCTCCTGTATTTACGGTTGTCTAACTCCAGAGACAGCACAGCTTGCGCTGACTCTGTGGACTTGTCAAGCGAGTAAGTAAATAATCTGTGTTCAGCCAGGCTCGCTCACAGAGCTGCTGTGGTATAAGTGCACATTTTGGAATGGTTTGTTATGTTGGTGTGCACTTTGGAATGGCTTGTTGTGTTGGTGCACGCTTTGGAATGGCTTTTTGTGTAGGTGCATGCTTTGGAATGGCTTTTTGTGTAGGTGCACGCTTTGGAATAGCTTTTTGTGTAGGTGCACACTTTGGAATGGCTTGTTGTGTAGGTGCACACTTTGGAATGGCGTGTTGTATAGCTGCACACTTTGTAATGGCTTGTGTAGGTGTACACTTTGGAATCACTTGTTGTGTAGGCGCGCACTTTCGAATGGCTTGTGTCGGTGCACACTTTGGAATGGCTTGTCGTGTAGCTGCACACTAGGGAATGGCTTGTTTTGTAGCTGCACACTTTGGAATGACTTGTTGTGTAGCTGCACACTTCAGAATGGCTTGTCGTGTAGCTGCACACGTTGACGCCAGGGGCCCTTTCTTCCTCTCCATCTCACACCCCTGGCCACAGCAGCCAGGCTCACACCTGTTACTACAAGGCAGGGCAGTGGATTGCTGGATTGATAAACCTCCAGGTCCTTTGCACTCCCGCTATTACAGAGAGCAACTCGCTCTCTGCCAGCAGACACTATTGAGCTGGGTTACAACCGCTTCACTCTGCTGTAGCTGAAACTGCAGTGTATTCTCTTAGCTGCCACACAGGGATACTTTCACCAACTGAAGCTGGGGCATTCTATTTTGAATCACTTGCTTGAGTTATTTTTATTTATTTATGTTGTATAGCTGTGAGCTCTTCATTCTTTTTGGCTGAGCATTGAGTGGTTGGATGATTAATGCATTGAATTTGATTGAAAGAGAAATGCCCTGCTCAAGGTGTCTGGATGCTGTAGAGCAGTGTCACTGCACTAGGCTTTAGTGGCTGCAGAAGTCGGTGTCCTGTGGCAGCCAGGGAGATAGTAGCGGTGGTGGGGTTAATGGAGAGCATTCACACTGCTTAGTAGTGCGAGTCAGCCATTCCATATTTTTACCTGACGTAGGTAAATATCACTGAGTACATGGCTCTGCTTCAGGGCAGGTGAATATCACTCAGTACACGGCCCTGTTCCAGAGCAGGTGAATGTCACTGAGTACAGGGCCCTGCTTCAGTGAAGGTGAATGTCACTGAGTACACGGCCCTGCTTCAGGGCAGGTAAATATCACTCAGTACACGGCCCTGCTTCAGGTAATGAAGGTAGTCATATGCTTTTGGAGTGCCCTGCAGTTCCCATCCTGTGAACTGGTGTGTGGGACTGGAGCCACTTTCAGCCCAGCATGATTTCTGGCATGGTCAACAGCAGAAGGAGAGACCACACACGGCTGTTATGAAACTGCTTGGCACGTATCTTTGTCGAAATTTGGAAGGGGAGCGGCGTTGTCTTTGATATCAGTCTGTGATTTTGGTGGCAGCTGATAGCTCTTTATTAACAGTTGGTTTCAGTAAAGATAATTTATTTTGTTAGCTTATCAGCTGGAAGTGGCATCTGCGGTGTTTAGTGTTCTCGTATAATAATTACAAGCCAAATTATATTCGCATTTACGTATGTCGTTATATCTGGTTACAAGTCAGTTATTTGATTTGTATAGCATTACTCACATCAAATGCCATATTTGCAACTCAAATATTGGTTATTCTGCTGTAGAGGGAACAGATTGAGATTACATGCTTTTAGTCTGTGTATTTGAGGCTGAACAGGGAGCTGCTTAATTTATTCCCTCCCTGTTTGGAAAACCCATTCATTGGTGAGAGCGATGGAAGTGTCCAAACATGCTAACAGCCACCACTTCTTACTGTCCACTGGCTGAGCTGTGCTGGGTGGCATTCAAATTCATGATGCTCTGATGTGTGAGACTGCCAGCTACAATCAGCCTGGCGGCTGCTGGACCATGCGACGCACTTGGCTACCCCTGAGGCACATTGCTAATCCTGGGACACAGAACTGTCCTGGCAAGATGAGCCACCATGAGCCGCGTTTTAGTTAAAAAAAACTGGTGCGTGACAGTGTACAGCTGTACTTTATACTGTATGTTCACCAGGTTTGGTTTGTAGGTATTTGTGTCTCCTTAGGATACAGTTCATCTGTTTCTCCGGTGAATGACTCTAGCTGGCTGTAGGACTGGTTGCATCATCGACTGGAGGAGAAGCCTGTTTCATATATTGATGTCTAATGCATTACAGGAAAATATTTTCTTAACTTATGAAAAATTCAAGTCTATAATTCGAGTGCTGGAGGAAGGAGGTGTTTCTCCCTCATCAGCTCATGCTCTTCCTCCTCCTCGCCCCTTCATCAGGGAAACGCAGGCAGATCCCAGGAATCTCATTGACCTAGTTAGCGTCTCCGCTCCGACTGCGCTGGTGGAGAGGGGGGAGGACGTGGCGGTGCACTGCGGCTGCCTTGCATGCTGTTGGCTTCACTGCGGACACGCTGTTCACCGTCGCTCGACGCTACTGTACGTCAAATCTAACACCGCCCTGACTGCAGACATAACAAGCTCAGCGCCCTGACACCAGTGCACCTGTGAGCCTTAACACCTGAACTTTAAGGGGTATTTACTTGATGGTGCGTCTGGTCCTGTTGTGTCAATGGGTGGAATGGACCCCGGTTTCTAGCCGGAAGCTTCTAGATATCATTCCTAGATGGAGTGCTGCTGTTAGTCCCTGCAGAAGGACACTTAGTTTCAGATGCTGAGTAATTAATGATGTGTGTTGTTTAGCTTGATAAGCGTCTTTCACCAGATCTGATTATTTTCAGACTGCTGAAAGAGGAAGTGTTTCTGATCACTGATTGGATAAAATCTTCAGTCTGAGCAGGCTTATGGTCACTGTGTGAAACACCTGCATTTTCCTGTTCATCTGCTAGCTCATGGAGCATGTGGAATGCATTTCATACAAGTCATAGAGAAGGTCTGCCTTATGTTTAGCCTTTTCATTTCATATAAACAGACTGAAATTTCCTGTTGCAGATATTGCGATGTGTTATGCAATATTTGCACTGCGAGCTTTTATCATCAAAGGTCTGGCAAATCCTCTTAAAGGGCATCCAGTGCTACTTCTCTACAGCTATCAGTACTTGCCTCACACCATTTTGCCTGTGTGTCTAGCTAGGGCAAGAAATTCATTTGAACTTTTGTTCATTAAATATGAATTGCTCTTAGTTGTGTGTACCAGTTGCACATCAGGACATTTGGTCTTCACAAGGCAGATATTAAAGCATCTATAAACGGTGCACATTAGGAGCCTTTAAGCCCAGCAGTGCGGTGTCAGGTGCCAATCATTACCCTCAGTTGCGGGGAAGGGGGTACACTGGGAGTATGTAGTGGGAATAGCACTGAAACTGAGCGGGATGAAACAAACAATATTTCAGAGACCACTCACTGTATTCCTCTGGTGTTTCCAAGACAGTGATAGCACTGGTCATCTCAGGAATTGCCCTGTTGTCCTGACAACCTACTGCTCCCAGGTAAACCCGTCTTGCCAGTTGCTTGGCATTTAAGCCTTTCATTGAGCCGCTGAAGGTCTTAATGGAGGGGATGGCTTTTCGAGTGACTGGGACATCTGCTGCTACTGCGGCAGCTTCCTGTCACATGACCTCACACCTGTTCAGTGTCCCTTCAGAGTAGCTGCATAAGCACAGGTTACTGCACACGCAAGTAGGCCACCATCTGGACGTCAGGAAATGTGCTGAGGTGTGGGGGGCTAGCAGGTGCTCAAATGTGTGCTCAATGAAAGCACAAATAGTGCTTAACACTTAAGTTATGACACACGCTTATGTGTGGGCTCCAGTGAATACTGGTGCCAGTAGGTATGCACTGTAGACCAATATCTTGTAAAGCTTGGTGTTATGTACAGGCCCTACAGTATATAACCGGCATCCATTAATAAATACTCCAGGAATTTCTCAGCAAACTGCGATAAAATAAATATTTTCTCTCTTTTCACACACACTCGCACAAGCACACGCACATGCACACACGCCCGCCCACACCCACAGACTATACACATGCCATTAAATATAGAAGGACGTTTTATTTTTGCATGAGGCTTTTAAACACCCGGGTGTGTAGATATCCTCCCTCCTGCCCCAGAGGGAGGTGAAGTGCCTCCCGGGAGCAGTGTTTGCGCAGTCCCACCCTGCAGCCACAGCTGTGGAGGAGAGGGGCCATCATGACAGGAATCGCACCTGCGTCTCCATCTGTCTGCATAAGCAGCTTGTCATTCGTCACGCTCCGCCTCAGAAACTCGCATCTGTCAATTCCTCCTATATATGACAAGCTGTATAACTCCACTATTATTCATATTCAGTTATATTTTGGGGGGGAAACATCAATTGTAACTGGATGGGCAAAATAGATTTTTGCATGTACAATGTACAATTGTGCAAAAATGGAAGCTCCGTATGTCAATAGATGGGCCAACCGGGCAAATCGTAAGGAGGGTGAGGCTGTGGTGTTTTCCAGTAAGTCATATGCTACAAGGTGTTTACATCACAGTGTAGTCATCCTGTGATCATCCTGACGGAAGAGGCTCAAAATATCCTCTGTTCATATGAAATATGAAAAAAGTAAAATGCTCGGAAGCCCATGTGAATTGATATCATTTTCAATCAAGTCCATTTCCCAGATAAGTTCATCCCCCTGCTCAAGGGTCAAGATCTGATCAAAATTCCCGGTGGCTAATATTAAAACAGGAAAAAAAACACCCAACTGCAGCATGTTAGGAGATTAGCACTAGTGTTTCTATATCATCACAACCTGCTAGCCTCTCTCTGATTGCTCTGTCTCAAAACTGTTGCCCTCAATCTCTGGAATTGACAGGAAATCATTACAACACATTTGAAAATGTGAAAATGTCAGTTCGCTAATCTTTAAAAATTAAATTCCATGCTTCACAGTTTCTTTAAAAGGTATATGTCAGCTCACTGTTTCTGTCACCTTCCTGCAATAGACAGACTAATGATGTATCATCAGCATATTTATACAACTGAGTTCTTTATCTGTATTTCATTGGTATATATTGGAAGGAATACAGGTAACAGCACATAACCTTGTCTTTCACCGGTGTTTAAAACAACTTGTTCTGAAGTAATACCATTAAAAAACTGTCTCTGATTTTGATCAGTAAGTAACTCCCCTATCTACAGGATAAGATTGCTGTTAACATTCAAATCAAAGAGCCTCTTTATCAGAATGTGTTTCTTCATACAGTTCAAAGCTAAAAGCTGAACTAATATCTAAAAATTAAAGATTTGGGATAGCCTTTGGATTACTGTAAGTGCTTAATCATAGTATTAATTTATATTAGGGTCATCACCAGTGCCTTGGCCGTTCTTATATGCAAACTGAAATCTAAGACAAATACAAAGGGATGATAATAAGTGATTGACTATAACCCTCTCCATACATTTACCTAAAATTTAGGTGAATGCGAGTGCTACTGACCTAAAATAATTCAGCTGCGTTTCTCTCTACTTTTTAGGCACAGGACTATCTTCGTTTGCTCATCTTACAAAAACTGAAATAGTTCAAGTCATTCACAAATGTAATGTTTTTAGTAGGTAGGATTTGTTTTAGTTTTTAACCTCTCTACCCATCATTACATTTAGTCCATTACAGGCTTTCCTGGTATTACCAGAGCAAAGCTCTCTCTGTGTCCTCTTCATATCTTATCCTGTGCTTTTTAATCCATTATAATTCCATTATAGTACAAAATATGTTTTTTCAGTGTTAGGTAGGGAGTATTGTAGCTATGTACCAGGCAGAGAATGTACATTAGTTGTCCTCTCCCTTACATTATTATGTATCTGAATGTATATTGTAAGATGTACTGTCTACGCAGTCCAGTGCCAGCTATACGTTAGGAAGCATAGCAGCCTCAGTGCTCTGAGAATATCTCAGTAAATTCTCTCGATAAAAAACAAGCTCATTATCTCTGGTTTTGGTCTTTTCAGTGTGTTCTTTTTTCTGTAAATATGACTAAGCTGTTTTTAGGTTTTAGACTGTTTTACCGTTTTGTTTAATTTAAGCTTAGCTGAGGTACTCCACACTCATGTACATTGGTCTGGCTCTGCATTGTACACTACTGAGCCTTGAGTGCTCAAATCTCTTTTCACTTAATGAGATATTCAAGAGGAAAACCGAAATATGACCTGAAACTCTTACAGATATTTAATTTTTAGTGGGAGTGTTGTGCAAGTGATCGCATAGACATTTGTTGACTATTTAACGTTTGGTTCTGATTTGGTGTTTTTTATTTTTATTTTCATAATTGCAACTTTTATTCCCTGTGCGTGTGTTTGTCCGTTCACTTTACTTACTGCCATAAATCATTAATGGACAGGGATATTTATCAGACCAGCTTGGGGATAACGAGTGCTTATGATAATCACAGAACCTGTGGGTCAAAGTCATGCAGAAGCAATCCAGACTTCTATTTCCCATAAAGAAAAGATCTTTGTATGATGAATCACATTCTTCTGTACATAATTGCATTTTGCTTATGGAGCACTTTCTATTTAAGACGCATAGCTACAACTCAGGTGGCTCTGATTCTGCTTGTTTCAGGATGCAAAGCTGCCCATAAAGAATGAAGGTTAAGGATTGCAGGAAAGCACATCAGACACACACACAAGCCTGTAGTCCCACTGCAGGAGGAATAGCAGAATATTTTTTGTGTGTATGACACCGGTTTGATGAACTTACATGTGCCCTCTGAACTAAATGCGTCCGTATGGATACATGCCTTTCTGATCCTCCTGACATATATTTTCCTCTCACGCTACCAAAGAAATGAAGCTTTATCAGCCTGAATTCACTGTTTACGGGCTGGCTGATCCCAGCTCCTGCACTGTGGGAAACCTTAGTCAGCACTCTGAGTGGCAGAACTAGATACTGGGGTTACTGGGTGTATGTACTGAGCCGGGATGGGGATGGGAGTGGCGAGGATAATGGACAGGGTTGGATCCACAGTGGTGCACTTGCACAGAGAGTATGTAGCAAGTAGGACTGTCTCTGGGAACAGTAGAGCTCTTTGTACAAGTGCATTATCACATTATCCCCTGAGATCAGCACCTGTACCTTGCTGCACATTCTTCTCTGAATTGCTTATGCTTCCGACGGTGCTGTTTATTCATCTGCTTTCATATTGCTTACTGGGTGCTTTTATTGTAAGATATTTCCAAGGTAGAATGTAGCCTGATGCGCACTTTCAAGGGCACTGTGCACAAGACATCTGCGACCTGCAATACCTCCTATATGAGTTCTGTATTAAAGATGCTTCCACCAAAATAGAGTTACTGCCTTTTCCATAGTTACTGCCTTTGCAACAGAGTGACTGGTTTTGTAATAGACTTAGTGATTTTGTAATAGAGCTGGTTTTGCCATAGATCAGGGGTGTCAAACTCCAGTCCTGGAGGGCCGCAGTGTCTGCTGGTTTTTTTGGTGTGTTTCAGCACGAGAGATACATTTCAGTTTTTAATTGGCTGAAGAGTCCACACACCTTGTTCTCAAGGTCTTAATTGGCTGCTGATAGAAAGGAAACCACAAATACCTGCAGACACTGCAGCCCTCCAGGACTAGAGTTTGACACCCCTGATACTGAACTTTAAATAAGAGATTATTTAAACAGGGAAGAGTGGGAGCTGATTAACAGGAGTGCATGCACATTAATCAACCTCCAGACCTCCCAGCTTATGTCAGGGCTCGATGCCTTCCTCACACTGTAATCCGGAGACAGTGCTTTCAAACAGTCACTGCATAGGCTTCTTCTGCATCACACAGGGAAGAGAGAGGACATGTTCACAGGCTGAGCAGACATAAGGCATGCTCTCCTTATCCAGTGAAATTTGGGAATTGGGGAAATATTGAATTTGGATCTCTTCGTTCACTGTGAACCTACGACAGCTGCTGTGTGATGCTGGAAGGAAAGGTTCTGTTCTCTGCTCTTGTGTAAAAGTTCAGTGCTGTTCAGTTCTGAGTGTTTGAGATCAATTGATCAAACCACAAGTGTTCCTGTTAATTATTCTATTTCTGTTGGATTCTCATGACGAGGCTCTTTGCAGCTTGGTTTTTCAGTCATAACGGTGTCTTTGGGGTGACTGACTGAGGTCATACCACACTCCGGTGTGGTGAGGCATTGTGTACTTGCATTTGAAATGAGAGCTGAAACGGGTCAGGTGTTAACCCCTCACCTTGTAAAAATGGGGGTAACATGAGCAGTCTCTTAACTATGCCTCTTGAAGTGTCAGGTAACTGCGGTAAAGTCAGTTCTTTTTCCCTCCAGGTTTTGATGTGCAATAAGTAATTTGTCTTTGTATCTGACAGCAAGCAGTCCCCTGTGTGTTGCTCTGCTCACACTTAGTTAATCTTTGCTGCTCAGAACTCCGCCTGAATTAGACATGATTACAGTGCATTTAGAGGATTGGGTAAATACAGTTTTTTTGGGGAAAAGCTGAATATCTTGCATGATAGCCCTGCATCTCACTACATACCCCCCGCCCCCCAAACATCACCATCGGCATACAAATATACACACACGCACACATGTACACACACAAACAGATTCACTCACTCAGCATACAAAATCAGGCAAATGCATCTGACATGCTCAGTGGCAAATTAGCTTTTCAAACTGTGCACCAAAACAAGCCAAAAATCTGTTTTCCGGAAACAACCACAAATTATTTTGTACATCTGTCTGAATGCTGATTCAAAATTGTATCCTCACCCATTCATTCTGAAAAGGCACATTCATGTCTTTCTCCGCTTTATTCTCTCTCTTTCTGTGATCTGAGGAAATCGTTTACTGCCTTCTTCAAGCTCTGTGATGCCAACAGTGAATTCAAAACCCATCCTCTGTCATTTCTGCACAGCACATTGAACTGTATAAACTTTTCTATCAACACTTAATATTTCATGATATGATATGATGTACTTATATAGCCAGATAATCATAAGTGAATTACATTCAAAAGTTTTAATTTTTAAATGAAAATGCAAATCTTGTAAGCTCATTGGGAGGGGGGTGCATTGTTTTGTTATTTAAATGTCTTTGTACATACTGGTGTTCATGATCACGTCTATCTTAACAGGTGCTCCAGGACCTGTAGAATTTTTTATATTAAAAAAAAGAAAAGACCACCCATGTATGAATATTTATTTCAAAAGGCATGGCATCTATTCATACATAAGTTTCACCACATGCAGTACCATGTAATTCCAATGGAGGGAGGAAGGGTGAATCTGATGTAGGAATAGATGCCATGCATTTTTAAATATGGCGGGTGGTCTTTATTTTTTCTAAATATGCAAAATTCTACAGGTCCTGGGGCATCAGTTAAGATAAACGTCACCATGAACACCAGTACATACCAAGATATTTAAATAATAAAACAATGCACTGCCCCCCTCTCCCAGTGAGCTTACAAGATTTCCATTTTCATTTAAAAATTAAACTTATGATTATCTGCTTATGTAAGTACACATATCAGGTAATGAAATATTAAGCGTTTACAGTTTAATGCATTTTAATCATGAAAAAACTGGTTTAAGCTGGCGGTTTTAATGTTGAGGATGATCGGTGTATATTACCATATTCATATTTGTAGTGAAATTTCTATCAATATTGCCTTGCATTCCAGTTTGAGACCATATGTTGTGCAAAGCTGAGTGTTTTTTAAAAATCATTTGAACATGGTAAGACCTGAATTAGCACTGCAGATTAATGTTTGGAGATGACTGTAGCAGCAGGGATAAAGGTCATATCGCATGCAGTGCCTTTTAATGTGTCTTTAATCAGCCGCATTCAGTGTTGCGTAATGCCGTTTTGCAGATTAATTTCCCTCAGCAATGTTATTTCAACAAAATGGGAGAATTTGTATGAAGAAATGCCTGCTTGTGCTCTAACCATCATTGTAATTGCGTGTGTGTGTCAGTGGTCAGGACGTAAATTAGAAAATCTGAGCTATAGTATGAAGTAAAAAGGGTTATCAGGCTTACACCCTTGTTAATTAAAATTCATTGCATGCAATCCCAGCCTGTTTTGTGTATTAAGACCGAAATTGAATCGGGACATTCTGATTATTTCTCTGTGTTTTTGAGCAGTGTTAATGCCCCATTTGTAGTGTAAATATGTTTGTATGGTGGATTTGTCTTTAGGGAACCTTTAGGGCCTGCCACTCCGCTGTTGCTCATCCTGCTCCGTTCTGCTTCCTCACAGAGCACCCTGCGCAGGCGGCCGAGCCGAGAGATGTTTAAAGAGAAGAAGTCCGTGGCCCAGGTGAGCGTTTTACTCTACTGCAGCACTGAGCGCTGAGCTCCTTTACCATGGGGAAAGAACACAACACCGAAAGCCCAAAGGCTGGGGCTGCCCTCTAAATGCATGCTGGGTAAAGACCACGTTAATTACCTCGGATATGCATGGGCGCTAAGGAGATAAACGAGTGATGAAGTTGTCTGAAAGCATCAGGGTGAGGGTTGTGGTTTTTAGAGGAATTTAATCTCTCAGAGTGGCGGATTTCACACTTCTTTGGAGAACAGAGCCACCAGTAATTCGGCGGTGAGCTGCATAATAACAGTATCATATCAGTATTAGGCAGTATTTCCCCAGGGGAAAGGACCTCATCCCATTACCTCTCTAATCATGCGCCCTGTCTGTGCACAGTTGCACTATGGGCCAGTTTGAGAGGCTCATTCCTCCGTAGCCCATCCTCACAGACCATCGTGTACCCCCCTGCCCCCCCGGCCCCCTCCACAGGAGGACAGCGCTGACCTCCGCTGCCAGCTGCAGTTTGCCAAGGAGGAGTCGGCACTGATGCGTAAGAAGATGGCCAAGCTGGGCCGTGAGAAGGACGACCTGGAGCAGGAGCTGCAGAAGTACCGGTCCATCTACGGGGACGTGGACAGCCCGCTGGCGGCCGCCGAGTGCGGAGGGGGCCCCCACACCACCCGGGAGGCGGAGCTGAAGCTGCGGCTGAAGCTGGTGGAGGAGGAGGCCAACATCCTGGGGAGGAAGATGGTGGAGCTGGAGGTGGAGAACCGGGGCCTGAGGGCGGAGAACGAGGACCTCCGCTGCCAGTACGAGGATGTGTGCCTGGGGAGGGAGCCGCTCTGCACCCCCACCTCCCCCTTCGGCGACGCCCTGGAGTCGGGGGCCGAGCTGCGGCGCCACCTGCAGTTCGTGGAGGAGGAGGCGGAGCTCCTGCGGAGGTCCATCTCGGAGATCGAGGACCACAACAAGCAGCTGACCTCCGAGCTCAACCGCTTCAAGTTCGGGGTGCGGCCGGAGGACGACGGGGCCCCCAGGTCCCTGGGGGCCAACGGGGGGGGCAACGGGGGGGCCAACGGGGGGGCCTGCGGCCCTGGCCTGGGGGGGCTCCCCCTGCAGGAGGAGCTGAAAGCCGCCCGTCTCCAGATCAACGATCTGAGTGGGAAGGTGTTGAAGCTGCAGTATGAGAACCGGGTGCTGATCTCCAACGTGCAGCGCTGCGACCTGGCCTCCCAGCTGGGGCCGCGGCCGCCCAGCCCCCGCGACAGGGACAGCGACGGAGAGAGCGACAAGCGCGAGAGTGAGGACGAGGCGCCCCCGCCGCCCCGCCCCAAACGGGAGGGGCCCGTGGGCGGGGAGAGCGACTCGGAGGACCTCCAGGAGAGGACGTCCGGGTTCAGCAGCGGGAAGCAGTCGGAGCTCAGCCGCCTCAGCCCCATGGAGCCCGCCCAGCGCAGGCGGGATGAGGGCGAGTCCTTCGCCAACGTCCGGCGGGAGGCGGAGCGCCTGGGCCGCACGGTGGACCGCCTCATCACCGACACCGACGGCCTCGCCCACGACGGCAGGCTGCCGCTGACGGCCGGGGAGCCCCCTGGGGCCGAGTTTAGGGGCGGCGGGGACTCCGCGGAGGCCAGGCCCGAACCCCGGGTCCTGGACACCATCAACACGCGCATGCGAGCCTTCAGGACCGAGCTGCACATCTTCATGGAGAAGGTGGAGCACCTGGGGGACGGGCTCCTCTCCCCCATGCCGCACCTCACCGAATCCAGCAGCTTCCTGTCCGGAGTCACCTCCATGTCCCGCGACTCGCCCATCGGCACTCTGGGAAGGGACAGCGTCAGCGACTTCCAGGTGAGCCTCCGACCTCTCCTTACACACCTGCTGCTGTCTCTGCAGTGCTTATTCCCGTTTATTTTATTTCTGCAATATAGAATCAGAGTTGGCACATGGTTGCGCACATAAAGTGCACTGATCCAGTGAACGTGTGCAGGTAGGGTGGATAATAAGCTCTGGATAATATGAAATGACAATATGTTAAAATGCTGTTAGTTCCTGCTATAACTTAGAACCCAGTCTAGGTCAGACCATAACAGGGAAAAAAAGGAAAATGGAAATTAATGGGTAATGGAAATGCAGGTTGACACAGTTCCTCAGATATGTGCTTGGAGTCTAGAACCCTGCTTTTAAAAATAATTATATTTTTTAAAAATATTTTTTATTAACATTTTCACCTTCATTTGAACTCATCCAAGTACTCAACACTACATTAACTCTCTTTTCAGTGACAAATTGCAAATCGATCTGTAAATTTATAAACAATGACACAAGTAAATGAGCCGCAGTCAATGTCAGGTCTGTCATTCATTATTAGAACCATGTGTTCCGTTCACCTTCATTCTAGCAGAGTCCCATGCCTTTTACCTGCCATGACCAAAAACAGTCAATATGTAATTTACAAAGTTTTCATCCTATATACTCTTAGTTATACTGTAGCTATATGGATTATTCTTAAAACACGTAACAAATGTGACCTTGACTCATCCGCTATGCTGGAGGACAATCTGTCAATACAACTGCATGTGGTTTTCCGCCAAAGAATATTGTTTTTAAATCTGAGGTCAGCTACAGTGCATATACATACAGCGATAATAGAGATTCATTATGGTTTTTGCGCAGTTCGTGATTGCTCAAATTAAGCTGATCTGGAGAAAGACAGATCATTATTTCGTTGCCCAAAAATGATTACCCGGCATCAGGGAGAAGAAACGCACAGGTTGTCAGTAGAAAGATCAGCAAGGTGGATTTGCAATTTAAGTTGGCAAGATCTTACACCAGGGGAAAAAAAAAAAATATATATATATATATATATATATATATATATATATATATATATATATACATATATATATATACCAGTTTGTTCTGATCATATTGTGGCTTTTAATGCGTTCTATCATATAACTTCCTCATATTCAAGCTCGCATGAGCCAGTGAGCTGATAAATCCCAAGGGACAGTTTGTCCAAGTTTAAAGTCCAAACTATAGGCTTAATAACAAGCTACGAGGTACTTTACAACAAAATCAGCAATAGATGCTGTGGCACCGTGATTACTTTTATATCCTCACTGGTTTGGACGTTAAGTCATTAGCCTACGAAGGCGAGTGCATAATCAACGATCAAAACGTTTGCGGTTACCGACTTCTGCTTGGCATCGTAGCTGACTAGATCGCTACTGAAATATTATATCCATAAATGAAATGCTTGATTATCGAATTGCAAAATGCCATGATGTTACTGAAAAATGCTGTGTCAGAAAATACATTATGTTTTACCGTTAGTGACTGTGTGATTACACCTGCTGAGTGTAGGTGTAGGCTATTTAGGACTAGTTGTTAATTACATTGTAGCATTGTCACCGCT
The DNA here is from genome assembly GCF_963514075.1 of Conger conger. Taxonomy (NCBI): domain Eukaryota; kingdom Metazoa; phylum Chordata; class Actinopteri; order Anguilliformes; family Congridae; genus Conger; species Conger conger. Next base: position 32,127,308 of record NC_083768.1, read on the forward strand.
TTTATGTTATGTAATATAAGTAATGCATAAATCAGGCTAGGCTACGTTTGAACTGAAGTAGCCTACAGCAGGTGCGACTCAGTCCTACAAAGGGCACGCAGCAGTGAAGTTCTCCCCCTTAGATCTTAGTTTTCTTCTGTTGCAGGTCAATCATTCAACCTTTATATGAAAACTGATATTGACTGGGCACCATCATAATAATTTTTAATGGATGCCATCTCATCTAGGCCTAGTTTAACCCCTGTGTTTGACCATAGAAAATAACGGGTTGCTACCAGTTGCTACGGCCGCTTGTCCTCCAACACGGTCCAGACTCTACTCTGGGAAATTTTAAAGTCAAGTCACCTGAGTACACCTTTCATCAGAGCTTATTGGCGCAGTAATATTTGGGTGATTATTTAATGCCCAGGGTTGTAGGTTGGGGTGTGGAGTAAATAGGCATATGGACAGTGAGGTTTCATGCACCAAGTGCCACCCAGTTCAGCTACACTGCCCTACCTCCTCCCTGGCACCCCTCCCCCCTGCTGCTTTCGCTGCTTCTGCTGCTGCTACTGCTGCTGCTACACCTGCTCCCCACGTCACTCTCATCCACCTGTCATACACAGAGTATGGGGGAGTCTTCTGCCCAGCCTCTGAAGCTTAATGGCCCCCTTAATGCACTCGCCATCACAAACACCTGTTTTTTGAGGTGCCCTTAAGTGCAGTGCATCAGAGGATCATAGACGACTTTTGAAGGTGATTCACAAAGCCTGCTGGTACCAACAGGACTTGGTACCATCCGGTCACAGGGCCATATGCAAAGCACAATACAGTCACAGTCTGTCAATAAGTCTTTGTTTTCACTGGCTGGGCCCTTTCCCCAGCCCATTGGTCCGGAGTCCTATTGTTCCGGAACCCAAATAGTTTGAGAAATGTCCCATTGGACTGAGAGCCCATAGTCCGACAGCCCGGTTTCCCGAAAAGAAACGCCCATTGCGCCGAAGGCTCTGAAAACACACACTCTGGAGCTGTTGGGGTTCAGTCGTGGGTGACAGACGCACTGCCATTATTTACGGTTAGGACTTCTGATTAGGCTACCTCTGTCATCTTTTCCCTTAATATTTTAGTGTGCAAACGCCACAAAATGCATTTGAGTCTTTGCTTTTTAGTGTGCCCATTGGCTAAAAATGTCAAGACTTTAAAAATAGGTTAATTTCACAAAATAAAATGTGTCTCTTCCACACTCTGTGTCTGACGTAATCATCAGACAGCTGTTAGATCAAGTTAAGCGATAAGTACAAGTAAGTTATTTCTGGTGAAGTCAGCTAGAGATGACATTCTCACAAATGCTTTTAAGGTTAATCTCCTATTCACGGGACTTTGTAGGCTGCTATGTAATAATCATGCTACTGAAGCTTGAAGATAGAGATTACTGGGAGATATCTGCCTCACGCTGAGGAATTTCAATGGGTGTGATATTATATTTTGTTCTTAATTCAATTAATTTTATTTATATAAAGCCTTGTCATTTTTAGCCAATGGCCCCTCTAAAAAGCAAGCATTTTGTAAACGGTATCGTCAAAATATTAAGGGCAAAAAACTCCAGGGAGAGTGTGTATTTTCGGAGCAACGGGCCTTCGGAGCAGTGGGCTTTTGTTTTCCGTATAACGGGCCATCGGACTAACGGGCTTTTGGTCCATTGGGAAGTTTTTCAAACTATTGGGGTTTCGGAATAATGGCGCGCCTGACCAATGGCATGGCACCTCCCCAGCATTCTCTTACTGACTGCTTCATATTTAAACTTTAACTGCACTGACTTGGGCCTGTGCTGTTTGGCTGCTTTGCTGGAGTTTTAATTGTGGCTGTACTCTGGAACAAGTGAGAAAAACTAATGGTACAAAACTAATGGCTGCTAAACAGTGGCTTAAAGGATAGAGATACTGCATGTGTGTAGAGGGATCTGGGTGGTGTGAAGCCTTTCTGTTTAACTGGTTTGGTCGCATGGCTGTACACACAGACTCATGGCCCACCTCTCCTAGCTGGGTCGTAATGGACACAGCTGCTGTTTGGTTTGGTCCCACATCGCATGCGCCTCATAACCACTGGTTTGCGTTCTTTTTTTCCTTCCCCCCTCCTCTTTTCCCCACTTTTTGATCCGCCCAGCTGTGCCAGCCCATGGTGATTCTGGTCCTCCTCCTCCTCCTGTTCTTCTCATCTCTCTCCTACGCCATCGTCTTTAAGTCGGTTTTTCTCTTCACGCTTTTCTTTGTGCTGTAGTTTTATTTTAGTCCCTTTTTATTTTTTACTTTTTCCCGCTGTTTCTCTTCACCCGCAGTATCCTCCACCTGCATTTTTTCCTGTTCCTGTTCATTTAGTTTGTTTGTTTCTTTCATCCTTTGTTTTCTGTGCACTGGTCTGATCATGCATACACACCCCCCTGTGTCCCAAGCCCCTGACCCCTCCCCCTCCCACCCCCACCCCCGCCCCCCCGTTCACACGCAGTCCGGGGCAGAGGGATGAGCCTTGGTGTGTCTAGGACAGGAGCGTGTGGGGAACCCCAGACCCAGCGAGGTCATCAGGGCACTGGCCAGAGCAGGAGAGCCACTGGACACAGTTAATACCACAGACCAGAGGGTTTAAGTGTGGAGGTCAGTGCCTCGGACATCTTCCTGTCACAGCGATCACACCCCTTACACTCTGTACAACACATTGTGGGCAGGGGGGACAGGGGACAGGGGAAGGGGGTGTGGAATTTTATACTGACGACCCCAAATATGAAACGGCTCGTGGTGTTGTGCCCTCAGCTGGTCTGCAGTGAAAAGACAACCCGGAGCTATAAGAGTTGTGACTGAATTGGGAATCTTGTACGCAGGTTCACCTCTCCAAAGAGGTGCATTTGCTCGTTGTTTTATCTTGAGCAGTAGCTGAGAAGTAGTTGTCCATCCCAAGTGAATATTTACTCCAGTGGACTCTATCCAGCTATCCCTTGGAACCCAAGTACTGCGACCTAAGACCTTCACACCTCCATGGCTTTTAAAGTGGTTTCCCATGTGCACTCTTCCCCTCTCACCCACTGCTTTTTATCACAAACTCCTTTATTATTTATAATTTGATTATATTTATTCATCCCTTGCCATTCACCACTGGATGTGATGTGTTTTTGTTCTGTGCAAATTTCAGAGATATGGTGATAGGATTTTAATTATCTCCCAAGAAGGACTCGTGATGATTTAGCAAGAGTTACTCTTATTCAGAACCAGCATGATCAACAATCTGTCTGCAGTTTATAACAATGCAGTGTCCCCTAGGGTATCTGTAGGTGGCTGTACTTGCATGGTAATGTCCACAGTTTATGCAGCGAACAATGCCTGTCTACACTGTGGTATATGGAATCTCAAATTGATATGCTGTGTGTTACTCTGGTCCGGCTAAACCCTTTTCTGGGGTTTGTTTAAAGAAAAAACCTTGATGTTCTATACAAAAACCAAGTTAAATAATGTTCCAGAAAACATGTTTAACCATAATCTCATGTTAAATTGCTGGTTGTGAGTCCCCTCTAAGCAGATCTTGAAAGTGCGAATTGTTTTAAAATACTTTCCTTTTTAATGTTGTTTTAACTGCACATCTATAATGTATCAAAGTGAAAGATTGTTTATATAAATCGAGCATTCTCAGTGAATATGTACAAAGGTAAGTACCCTAAAACATGCATCATAGTGCACTTTCTGTCTCCTAATGGGTTTTGAGCTTGGTTCCTGGCGAGACCACGAAGGTTAGTGCTCTGTCGGAGATGGTGGCATACTGACTGCTCAGTCAAATTCTCAGACTAGCCTCGAAACATTATGTGCGTGAACAGTGCTTTTTCAAGCTGGCAAAGCACTCAGTTTTTCTGTTTTTATTGCAGGATTCTCGTTCATACGCTGCAAATAGATGATGGATACCCTGCCATGCCATCTGAACACTCCCTTTTTTCATAAAAAAAATATTCCCAGCTTTGTATTGACATAATTGGCCACATGAGAGAAAAATATTCCTTTTCACTCACGCTGCACGGATTTTCTTTTGTCACAGTGGTGGAACAGTAATTGACTGAGCGCTGTGAAGAGAATTGGGAGCGAGCAGCAGGGCTCTGTAGAGTAGCTCCCATAATGAAGACAGAGAACGCTCTCATTATAGCTTCCATGTATAGTCAATTCAGCATAAGGACTCAAATAAGAAGCCCCAATCTGAGATGAATTCCAATTTTGAATAATAACACTGAAAGAAGGAGCTGTAGGTCTCCGTTCACGTGAAGCCATGGCTGCATGGAGAGGCTTAATAGGGAGCACTTTCGTATTGTGATGACAGTAGGGGCAATAGGCTGGTGGACATGGTCCTTGGGTTGGCCTCCTTTTTATGGACTTTTACAGAACTAGCAGTCAGATGCCTGATTCTGCTTATGAAGGTGTTGACCAAAGGCCATGATTAGCTTCTTGGCTGAATCAGGTGTTGTAGTTCTGGGCTAAAACTAAAACCTGCAAAACCACATTTGCCCTTTTCAGATAAGACCCCTTGCTCTAGCTGGTCAGATACGGAGAGTGTTGGTCAGAAAGAGCGATGTTGCTCACCGCCTCAGGTGGGACGTGCCTCTGAAATGCAGGGGTAGAGAATGGCTGGAGGAGGCTGCAGCTCTGGGAGTAATCTGTTCTTCTCTGGGGGGTTGTGTGCGGGCGGAAGCAGCTCCGAGACACGCCCTTGTCTGAGCCCAGCACCCCGGCACGGGAGGTCCAGGCCCGGCTGGAGCAGGAGAGGAGGTGCAGACAGGAGGAGCAGGAGGTCTATCCTGGTCTCAGCCTGCAGGTACACCCCAAATCATTCTGTCACCCAATCACCTAATCATTCAATCAAAATTTCAGCTATTTTTGGGTTAACCTAATATGACTGTAGGTTATAGCTATGTAATAGTGTGTAGCCTGTTGTATAAGCACCTGATCTTATTTCGGTAATAAACACTCTGATTTGGATAGCTGTATGTGTGAGATGGAGAGAAGAACTATCAAAGTACTTGTCAGGACTGTTGCATGCTCAGGCAGAATTTTTTTTAATTGAAAGATGAAATTTCACTGTAAAAATGCACCACATAGATCCAATTAACACTTGTATTGCAGTATGTACAGATTATTTGGATTCAATTTGGTATGACTTCACTATTTGCTGAATTAAATAAACAAAATCAATGCAATCTGTGACACGCATGATCTCAAATAGCTTTTTCATCTTTATTGGGACAGTACAGTGTAGAGAGACTGGAAGAATGGGAGAGAGAGAGGGAAAAACATGAAAGACAGGGTCGGGCAGCTGGATCCGACATTGTGAGCCCTCACAATGGTGCTCTAAATCAGGGGTGTCAAACTCCAGTCCTGGAGGGCCCCAGTGGCTGCTGGTATTTGTGGTTTCCTTTCAATCAGCCGCCAATTAAGGCCTTGAGAACAAGGTGTGTGGACTCTTTAGCCAATGAAAAACTTTGAAATGCATCTCGTGGTCAAACACACCAAAAACCAGCAGACACTGCGGCCCTCCAGGACTGGAGTTTGACACCCCTGCTCTAAATGCCACACCCCCGAAACGCCCCATCTAAATCCACTCTAAAATGATGCAAGACATACCGCAGTCTGTTTGGTGTGCTTGGCCGTGTTCGGCCTGAAGGACGGGCTCTGCTGAGGAGCGGTCAGTGAGGCGCACGGTGTCTCCTCGGCAGGAGGAGGATCGGAGGGACGGGGATTTGGGCCGGAGCCTGGAGCAGGCGTGGGCCCAGCAGGAGCTGCGCCTCCTGAGGCACAGCACGGTGGTGTTCTACGTCAAGCTCCGCTCGCTGCTGGCGCACTGGCGCTCGGCCCGCAGGGCGGAGGCTGGCCCGGAGGGGGCCGTCCCCGAGGTGAGCGCCGCGCGCTGCAGGACCGCTGCAGGCCTGAGGGGGCGACAGTGAGCTGTGTGCTTGTCTCACAGGGTTTGGGTATGAAACCTCTGATGTGCTGTACAGTCTGCAGGGTGAGTCTGTGTGTGAGGCAGTAAGTGTGTGGCAGGTTTGGATTAAATCCCTGTTCTTGTAGCGGTGTGTGAGGTAGCATGTTGCTCTGTTGCAGTGCTTGACTCTGGAGAACGTTCCGGAGCTGGGTCTTGTGGCAGAGCAGGCAGAGGGAGGGGCAGAGAGAGGGGAGCAGCCCTGCCTCCAGCATGGTGTTGGTGACGCCTCCTCACCGGGACGCCCTGCTCACAGCCTTGAAGTGCTCTCACCTCAGACACAGGTATGCCTGCCCTTGTACCCCTGTGATCATAAAGATCACCTGTGCCACTGGAATGCCACCATGCAGAAGCTTTAAGAGACCCAGTCACACAACGTCCAATCATGCAACATCCAATCCCACAATGCCCAATCACACGACGTCCAATCGTGCAACATCCAATCACGCAACATCCAATCATGCAGTTACCCAGTCGCGCAATGTCCAATCACGCAACCTCCAATCACACAATCCCAGTCACATAACCCAGCTTCCAATATTGTGGTTTAATCAAAAGATCCAAAATATGTGATGTTCTTACCTAAACATTCTAATGCTCAATTAACAATCACTACTAGTGATTGAAAGTAATGTTCTGGAATGTAGAATGTTGAATAACATTCCATAAAACCTACTCAAAGGGTTCATTTCATACTGAACATTGTGAGCCAATGCCAATACAGTATATTCCCATTTTATATTATGCTATTATAATATTCAATTTATTGGCCACAATTAGGGGAAATTAAGGGAGTATTTAATGCCCCCCTAGCATTCTCTTGATAGCTGGTAAACTGAAGGGCTGCTACTACACTAAAACCACTGTGCTAATGGTGCTTCTGCTGCAAGCTACCAGCAGCTATAAGGCCGGGTTCCTTCTGTCTTGTAGTCATATATAATTAATTCTGTTTATGTCTATAAAGCTGAAATCTGTGCACAAGTTAAGGGTTTAGCTTTGCACTGCCTCTCTCCACCATTGAAAAGCACCATGGAAGTCTCTGTGAAAGAATCCATGGTTTAGAGCTCAATGCATTATTCAGGAACCCAAAGTGCTGGACTGTGCTTTGAGGCTTTGGCCTCCACTGGCTTCCTATTGCCGCACGCATCCGATTCAAGGCCCTAGTGTTGGCATTTCAGGCTGCTAAGGGGACTGCCCCACATTACATACAATCCCTGATCACTCCCTACTCCCCAGCTAGACCACTCCGGTCTGCCAGCTCTGGTCGCCTTACGATTCCCTCTCTACGGGCACCTGGCGGTCGAGCTGCACGTTCACGCCTGTTTTCCGTTCTGGTTCCTCAGTGGTGGAATGACTTGCCTACCACTGTCAGGACAGCAGAATCCCTCCCCCTATTTCGACGCAGACTCAAAACACACCCCTTCAAACTCTACCTTAGTCCCCCCTCCTGATTTACCCCGCCCCCCCCTTCTGATACCCCTATCCCTGTCATTAACCCTGTCTAATGAATAAAATGAAAATAAAATGAAAATGAAATCTTGAATGCAAGTGGAAAAACTTTATTGAAATGACTGGGAACATGGTTTGCACCTTTTAATTGATTTGACCATTTCTGAATGACAAACTCAAGAGGAGTTATTTAGAATGGGTTCAGCAAGAATTTTCAGTCCAGTACATTCACGACAGCATTCTGTGAAATTCTTTTCACAGAATTTATTAACATATTTTTCTCTCTGACGCTTTTGAATGTCTTTTAGGATGCTCTTTTAAGATGTGATTGCTTCATTAAGGACAGTGATGACGTCCAATTCCTTTGTTAATTAAGGTACACCTGTGATGCTGCAGATGGCTTATGAAGTGTTTTGCAGTGCTGAGCCCAGTAATTCCTTCAGGCGAAACATTTTTGGCAGTGCACAGCTGCCGATAAGATTTATTTAGATTACCATCATTTTGTTAGCCTTATTACAGGTATTTGAGTGATGTTGAGTGCAAATATGAATGTAAAACCAATCTTGAAATGTATTAAGATCTGAGACATCTAATTTCATTCATGGATAGAACACTGATGAAACCTGACAGTTTTCATCTTGCTATAGCAGATGCACTTATTTTAACGGGATTCGGAATGTTCTCTAGTTAGTGGACGACCACTTTGAATCAATAATCTTTTCTATACTAGCCGTTAAGGGAAGATCACATGGAAAAGAAATAAACATTGACTCTTCTTAACTGAATTAAATACATTGTGTTATATTTACAACATTGCTTTTCTTGTTTTTATCGTGCATTTTGGAGTTTTTTGTACTTTTCTGCCACCGGTTGCATAGGCAGCAGACCTGAGCGTCCCTGTAAATAACTGCAGACCAGAAGCTTTCATGTGGTACAGGAAAGGACAGGACTGAGCATGAACACTGAGATGGAAAAGAACACATCAGCTTCAACAGAACCAGCTTCAGCACTGACTTAACTTAGGAAGCAAAATCCTAAAGAACTGCGTGAGTTTCACATCAGGGTGCCACTATCAGTGCAGCATCAGGGTGCCACTCGCAGAAGACTGTGTTCTGGTACTTTATTGCCCATTTACTTCCTATCATCTGTTTTAACTTTTTTAACTTTGTGTTTCTGTGGTCAGTGACACAGACGAAAATACGTAAACAGCCGAGAGGATAGAGTGATGGGGTTCACAAAATGGATGGTTGAACGGGGGCGTGTCCGTGTCCGTCCCCCAGGTGAGTGACAGCCGGCGGGTGCTGCAGGCCCTGCGGGGGCTGCTGGAGGAGGTGCGCTCGGAGCTGAGGGAGGAGGAGCAGCGGCGGTGCCACCTGCAGCACACCTACGCCAGCGAGAAGGCCGCGTACCAGGTGCAGCTGGCTGAGCTGAGGAGCCATGCACACCAGGTACCCAACAAGACCCTGCTGTGGAGGCAGGGCCAGGTGACACTGCCCTCCCCCAGGGCCAGAATCATTCAGAAAAGATTCATACGGCTTGGGTTAACCTAATCTGAGTGTACAGTCGGTTAGAGCAGTGTAATAGTGTGTAGCTTGTGTTTGAACCCGATGTTATTTTGGTAATAAACACTATGGTTTGGAAAGGATTTTGGTAGTGATACTGTATGCGTAAGCTGGAGAGGTGAACTATAAAAGTTTGTCTCCTCCTGCTGGAGTACCTGTGAGGTCTCTTGCATGCTCAGGCAAAATTTATTGAAATGGAATTTATTGAAATTACAAAATTGTCAAAGTGAACTGCATAGTTTCCCTGATCTCCGCTGAATAATTATATTACGGTATCTACAGATTCTTTGGATTCAGTTTGACATGTCTTCTGTTTTTTAGTCAGGCTGAAAGCAGTAGGAACAAACCCTGGAAGGAGTTTTAGTTTAAGCTCAAGTTTATTAATTTATTTTGACCAACTTTCACCCACTTTGAAACGGCATGCATGGGCTGATGCATGAGTTTGGGAAGGCATATAATACTTGTAGGCAGTGTAGTTAGATTTCCCTTCTTTGTAGAGCTCGTCACAGGTTTTCGCATCCTTGCAAGATCTGAGTTTCAGGATAGATCGGTGCTTTAATTCCGGAAAGTTCCGTTTACCAGGTGTTTCACTGTCCCCCATTGAAATCATACACTACTGACTAAATGACTAAATGACATATCAGACCAGACAAGGCCTCATGCCGCTTCGTGCAAGCAGGGTTCCACTTGTGCACCAGGACAACCTGCACTCACTTCATCAATATCCAGAGATAAAAGGTTCCGGGTGGAGCTGTTGATTTGTTGCTCCTCCTCGTGGTGCTGATTGGGCTGAAATGCCGTTTCATGGCCACACAAGATGTATTGTGGGATTGTACGCTGTTTTAGCTTTGCAGAAGTAATCTGGTATATGATTTCTACAGGGGAATATAATGGAATGGTGGAAATTGGATTTGTGTCAGGTGCTGGTGAATGCAATGGAACAGAACTACTGTTCGGTGGAGTCCCGGGCCAATTCAGGTTTTAACCTTTTCAAATGTTAGATCCCCCCATTGGATCCTCTGTGAATCTTCAGACTAAAGTTAACTTCTCAGGTGGGCTCCAGGACTGGAGCTTCTTTGGTTTATCATAATAAGAGACACATACAAAATTGTAGGGGTCCTCGCACGGGACTCCAAATTATGTAGGGTCCTCGCACGGGCCGTTAAATAACGCAGGGATTTTACTCTCTACGAAACCGGGGCGCCAGTTAAACGTTGTGTAGCAGTATAACTGCAAAAAGTAATCAGTCTCATGAAATTACTATTATCAGAAATATCTAACCACAAATTTAGTATTTTAATTAATAATTAAAATAACCAATATTAATGATTAAACATACCGATAACCTGAAGGTTGGAAGTTCTTCGAAAGACTGCTTTAACTCGGCTCTCATGTCTATGTGATTCCAAAACGGACACCGGGGTTTAATAAAATATATTTATAACGTAAAACACAGAACAGATAAACTAACGGGAAGTTAGTAAGGAAATTTAGTTGGGTATGTGTGTGTGCGTGTGTGTGGCGCGCGCAAGCGCGCGTGTCGCTTGAACAAAGGAAAGGTAAAAGTGGGAGTAGCTAGCTTGGGTAAGCTAGAGTTCTGGGTGTGTTAGTTATTGTTAGCTGTGAGAAGACTACTTGCGTAGTTTACTCTATATATGCGCAAAAGACGGCGAATCAATTCACGTACATATATATAGCTAACAAAATGCATTCCAATGATAAGACGGCAAATATGGAAACACAGATTCACAAAAACAGTTAAGACTAAACTAAACACTGGCTATGCCTGAATGTTTGTTCTCTTACTGAGTCCATACGCATTGGATCCAAAAGACGTGCTGTTCTTGTAGGAGCCGCGATGGTGCTGTGAATGTGTGTCCTGGAGAGATGCGCAGACTGGGGCGTCTTAGCCGCGCGTTGTCCTCTGGTTCGCTCGGTTGCTGGAAGGATGTTCGTTGGTCCCTTTTCCGGGTGGAAAAGTTCGTTGCTGTTGTTCTTTGGTGAGCTTTGCAGGGGTAAACTGATGTAGCGTTCCGCGTACACCAGTTTCCACTCGCTATAGGCCACGAAGTTACCGCGAGGTAACTGGGTGTGTCCGTAGGCCTGGTAGTGCGCTGTGCAGCATTCAGCCTCTGTCCGAGTCTCGGAGCAGATGAGCTGAAGTGAATGGCCAAAAAGGGTGCGTCGAAGAGAAGAAGCAGAAGAAGCAGAAAAAGCAGAAGAGGCAGAAGAGAGACCCCAAGAACGTGTCTTGCTCTTATACGGGACCGTTTATTGCTCCCGCCATTACGGGATTGGCTGAACCAAGTTAGACGTCATTCGTGGTGGACGTCGCAGAATGTGCAAAACCTTTTGCTAGACAACCAATGATTGATGCAAAACAAATACCATGACCAAACATTGGTTATGTTATTGGTTTTGTGTGATAAAAGTTTGTGCACATGTTAAAGGTTGTAGTATATCAGGCCTTGTATGTCTTAAAGATGTCATGAATGTAAGATTGTTTCGAGTCTTATTCTTACACTCAGTGTGCAGCTGTTAGTCTTATACTCAGTGTACAGCTGTCAGTCGTATACTCCGTGTCAAGTTATTAGTCTTATAATCAGTGTACATCTGTTAGTCGTATACTCAGTGTACAGCAGTTTGTAGTCTGATTGACGGGTGGGATGGCTGTCCTTCATCTGCTGAACAGCTGCAGGAGGGCAGAGGGGAGGCGATGTCGGCAGAAGATCCGGAGTTTGCCGAACTCACTGGGGCATTCCAACGGGAGAGAGAGGAGCATCAGAGCCTCCTGACGGAGAGCCACAGCACCAACCTGGACCTGCGCTGGAAACTGCAGCACGGGGAGAAGAGGTGGACTCGGGAAAGGGCGGAGCTTCTGGAGCGATTCGACCACGAGAAGCAGGACTGGGACTGGCATCTGAGGGAACTACACCGCAAGATGGAGAGGGTATGTCTGACAAGATGGAGAGGGTATATCTGACAAGATGGAGAGGGTACATCTGACAAGATGGAGAGGGTACATCTGACAAGATGGAGAGGGTACATCTGAAAAGATGGAGATGGTATATCTGACAAGATGGAGAGGGTATATCTGACAATATGAAGAGTGTAGGTCCCACAAGATGGAGAATGTAGGTTCAAAATGATAGAGAGCATAGGTCTGAAATGATAGAGAGCGTAGGTCTGAAATGATAGAGAGGGTACTGTAGATTTGAGAAGATGGAGAGGGTAAACCCAGTTAAATGGAGGTTCAAGAGTTGGCCCACTACTGACTTCCGCTCCTCGTTGTGTGTCTCTCAGCTTCAGAGGGAGTTGAATGGCAGGCGGGGTGAGGGGTCCCCAGAGGTGAAGGACGGTGCTCACCTGGCATTCTCCCCTCAGGACAGCCCCCGCGCCCCCAGATCTCCCAGATCTCCCAGATCTCCCAGATCCCCCAGATCCCCTTGCATTGCGACCCCCACCCCTCTCTCCGCCCGTTGCCATTCAGACTCGGATGCACCCCTGGAGGGCCGACCGGCTGTGGTCAGGGTTAAGGGTGGAGAGAGCTCTCGCCCAGAGGAGAGCCTGTTCCTTGACGCCCTATCACTGGACCCCCTCAGCGAGAGCAATGTGCCCTCCCCATCCCGGCTGGAGAAGGACAAAAGATTCCCATGTCTGAGCGAGGTGCGGTCGTCCCCCTCAAAACATATGACCTTATGAATTAAATATTTCTAAATAGATTGCAGTTTCTTCACTTAAATAATTTGGTGATGTCCTTTCACTCAGTTTTGAGTTGCCCCTTGAATTGCCAGAGTTTATTAAGCACATGTACGTCTAATCTGTTAAAGTCTTGAAGGCTTGAAGATCTTTGGTTCTAATTCAGCCTTGGGGTCCTGCAGTTAAAGTGCACTTTCCCTATTCTGTACTCTCAAGCCAAGTTTTTGAAATCGACTCTGGACACAATAAGGCTGTGTGAATGTGAAAGTGTGTGAATTTCATGTTTAATCATAATACTGCTTATCTAGGTACTGATTCCTTTGGCAATTTTCTTCAGGTGCTGAGTGAGAAATCAGACCGGAAGGGTTCGATAGCATACCATGAGGAAGAGATGACCAGTGGGAACCTCCTCAGGTACAGACAGATCTGTGGAAGTGTGTGTGTGTGGGGGGGTTGGTATGAATAAGGAGTAATTATGTTTTCAGAGAACATCCATAAACATTGTATTTATGTAGCTGTAATCACACCAACAAAAACAAAAAATCTAAGGTTAAATCTAAGGCTACGGTACATGACTGGGACCCAGAAGGTTGGTGGTTCAAGCCTTGGTGTCGCCGTGATAAGATCCGCACTGCTGTTGAGTCCATGAGCAAAGCACTTAGCCCCGCATTGCTCCAGAAGGGATTGTCCCCTTCTTAGTCTTATCAACGGTACGTTGGATAAAAGCATCAGCTAATTTTTTTTTTCACATGCAGAGAAATAGTAGGTCAGACGTTCTCCTCAGGCACATCACCAGGCCAGCCCATATGCATCCATATCTAATATATTTTAATTTTTTCATCTCATGTGTAAGATTTTAAAGTATCTGTGGCTCAGAGGAGTCCGGGGAAGCCAAGGATCGTCTAAATTCATCACAAGTATTTATTCAATTTTTCTTGTTGCATAATTAACTATGTGAGTGTAAACAGGATTTTTTCCTGATGCGTCTTAAATGTTATAATAATTTAGGCTAAAGAATATGTATACATGGCTCTCATTCTTCTTGGAGTAAGAGTAAGTTTCCACAGTTTGTAGAAATTCTGCTGAATTTAGAATCATATTTTAACTCTGAGAATCCTTTTTTTTTCAAGAATTGGCTTTTTGAGGGCATAACAAGCCCAGTGGTTTTGACAATAAGGATTAATTAAAATTTATTCGCTGTAGAATAATTATTCCCACTTGTCACCTATCAAATGAAAACCAATAAATCAGGATTTATTGTGGGAAATTAGGTTTGTCCATAACAAGTATAATGAAGGGAGGATCTGATTTGATGGTCCATACTGAACACAGGGTTTAAGCAACTGTGCTAATTGATTTTGTATGGCAAAATTTCCTTTGAGATTTCATAAAGTTGCTCTTTTGGAATGAACAGGGATCAGGGAACAGGGAAGTAATCCCAGTCTGCTGTTGAATAATTTAATCAGTTTAAAGTGGCCCCTGGGAGAGATTTGGGGAGTCTCCATTTTGAGGAATGTTATCCTGTCTTGTTTATTTTGGGAATTGGCTGGGAAAATCAGATGGATATTATGGAAATGGTAATTATTAAAACATTAAATATAAAATATTTGCTGTAAATATAAATATAAAAAGCAACAGTGAGGTGGGTGGAAAATACAGCTGGCCATTCCAGATTAGGAGAAAAATGGTGAAAACATTAAAAGACTCAGAAACTGTTCTTCCCTTACTTATAGACTGATGATTTTGCTGTTTGTCACAGGGCCAAGTCCGTGTGCTCCATGAGTGAATTCCAACGTCTGATGGACAGCTCCCCATTCCTTCCCGACAGGACCGTACACGGGGATGACGGAAGGCGGGACGACGTGACCCCGCCCTTGTCGCCGGACGACCTGAAATACATCGAAGAGTTCAACAGCAAAGGCTGGGACTTCCAGAGCAGCCAGGGCCTGGGGGCCGCGGTGGAGGTGCGGAGACCGGAGCCGGCTGAAAGCGCGTTCCAGCCCGCCTCCTGGTTCCTTACCACCAACGCCACCCTGACCACCAACACCCTGAGCAGCCCCGAGCACTCCCAGAGGCCGGCCCCGCGGAACGGCGGGGGTGCGGACCGCTATGCCGTCCGCGTCCTCCACAGCCCCCCCCTCAGCCTGAAGCTGGAGGCCCCCTCCCTCCCCGCCGGAGCAGAGAGGCCCGGGGCCGACCCCGAGTTCATGTTCTCGGTGACCAAAGCCAGAGGGGGTGAAGCCGTGGCGGGGGCGGACGAGGTGTTCGGGAGGTGGCCGTGCGACCTCTTGGAGACGGGGCTGCGCCCCATCGACCGGCCCGTCTGCTCCACCGTGGGCTTCGCCTCCTCCTTGGAGCTGGAGCTGTCCAGGAACCTCAGCGACGACATGAAGGAGGTGGCGTTTTCGGTGAGAAACGCCATCCGCTCCAGTCCCGTCGACCGGCAGCTGAGGGACTTTGCCTGCCAGACCAACGCTTTCACCACCAGGGGGACCCAAACCACCCAGACCATCAGCGTGGGGCTCCAGACAGAAGCTCTGAGGAACATCACCAGCAGCCCCCACAGGTGCCTGACCCCCAAGGGGGGGTCCACCCCCATTTCCTCCCCATCCCGCAGCCTAAGGAAGCTGCAGTACTCCCCCGTCATCCAGACCAAGTTTGAGCGCCCCTGCTGCTCGCCCAAATACGGCTCCCCTAAGCTTCAGCGGAAACCCCCTGCCCCGGCCAAAGTGGAGCAGCCAAACAGCCGGGCCCCCACCCCGACCACGCCCCAGAAGGGCTACAGCGAGTCGGCCTGGGCCCGCTCCACCACCACCAGGGACAGCCCTGTCCACACCACCATCAACGACGGGCTCTCCAGCCTCTTCAACATCATCGACCACACGCCCGTGGTCTACGACGCCTTACAGAAGTTCACCAAGTCTCCCAGCCGGTCCCGGCCCACCGAGGCCGGTTCTGCCGAACCCAGGTCCGCAGGTTTCGGCGTGGTCCAGGAGTTCCTAAAGAATGTGAGGGGCAGATCCCCCAGCCCCATCCAGCTGATTGTAGAAACCCACGGGGACAAGAACTCCGAAGTCATCAGCATCAGGCAGGACCTCTCCGCTCCTCCGGGCTACACCCTCGCGGAGAACGCAGCCAGGATCCTGAATAAGAGGCTGATGGAGCAGGGCATTGAGGAGGAGAGGAGAGGCCTATCAGGCAGTCAGAACAGCCTGGCCAAGGAAGGGAGACCCAGCGAGGGCGAGAAGGGAGCTATAGAGGTAAACTCACTTTGGGGCCCCCATGCATGCCCAATTATTGCCCCTTATTATGCTGTGGGTGTCCTGCTTTTCATTGTCCATCTGAGACTGCGCTGGATCGATATTCAGTTAAAATGCTATAGGATGATAGATTGCTTGCATACCATGATCTTGCATTCATGAGTGAACATGATTTATGGGTCTTTGAGAATAGGCATTATCTTTTGTTTGTCTTCACAGTGCTTCAATGGCAATGAAAATCACATAGATTTTGTTGCTTTGTTGTGCTTGCTGTTTACACCTGAAATAGCCCTTGCATATATATTCTCTTCACCACTAAAAGATCAAGATTCAGCTTGAAATATGAGATGATATGAACAGCCTGGTATGAAATGAAGGTCATTTACAATGCTGTGTGGTGAAACTTCTCTCAATAAATTTCTTGTCACTGGAGTTACTGACTGGGTGCTTGCGGGGCAGTATCTCTTATACTGCTTTCACTATGAAGAGTCAGTATGCTGTATATCTCTTACGCCATTTTCTCTACGGGGGTTCCATATACATCTCTCATACGGCTTTCTCTGAAGCTCATCTATATCCACATCAACAACTGAATCAACTGTTGAGCTTCTGTTTGGGAGATTTTTGTATTGTAGCAGTGCTGCACTTACCACAGGCACATGATCTACAGCCATTTAGTGTTCAACAATTTGACACAGATATACTACCATTCAAAAGTTTGGGATCACCGTGTCTTTTTCTGATTTCATATTTTATTTTCTCTGTTTGTAATCAAACAATGCATATGTGGTCAAAGTGCAGACTCTGCTTTTTATTTAACTCTTTCTCTTTGAATGGATCTCAATGGGAATTGGGGGGTGATTCAGCTGTAAATTATGCTGATGCAGTATGGAACACATTTGTTGGCTAAATGGCTTAAAGTCATCAAGGGTCCAATGTATGAAATGAGCCATGAACCATCATGCTGCTGCCAGATATGCTACAAGAGTTGTTTCTTCTGACTTCTGGCTACATGCTGAAACTAAAATGTATAAAAAGACCCTTTAATAAAAGCTCTGATTCTGTGCTTTGACCACATATTAATTGTTTGATTTCAAGCTGAGTAAATAAAATATTAAATCAGAAAAAGCAGAAAAAGACATGGTGACCCCAAACTATTGAACGGTAGTGTAGGTGTAAATATCGTATACATTTCATACATCCAGGACACTATTCCACAAAATTCACTATCTGTGCCATAGGAAGTGTTTTGTTGGATTTGGCACATGGATTTGGGTGGTGAGGCAGACTCTGCCCACGTTTCACAGCTCTGAGAGGATGAGGAAGGCCAGCTCATCACAGGTCTGAGAGGATGAGGAGGGCCAGCTCATCACCGGTCTGTTTATTGCTGTGTCACAGCACTCTGGGTGCACCGGCGCCCCCTGGTGGCAGCTGCGATGGAAACATTCACACTGAAGCTTCAGCCTCTGATCTCCCACATTTACCCTTCCTTCCTTTGTGACAGATTTGTTTCTTTATTTTCCTCTCTCTCTTTCTCCTCCTCTCCGCACCTACTACGCTCCAATCCTCCCTCTATCTGGACTTATCCAGAACCACAATGTCTTACTAACCACTCCCTGGGGGCTCTGACCCAGCTTGTCTGGATGCAGTAAGTTTGTCTACCCTTCTCTGAATTCACCTGGGGAAACCATGTGTTATACAGTGTGCAACCTATCATTCACAAGCCACATCTGCTAAGCATGTTACAGACAGTGAGACCTTAATGATAATGTGTGTGTATGTGTGTGTGTTTGTGATGTTCCCATTGTGTCCCATGATTCACAGTGGAATGACTAGATGTTTATCTTCCAATTGTATTTCTCTCGCTGCTAACAGTGTGAAAGCCATTAAAAACTGAAATGTTAATTTCGCGAACAAAATTTCTCCCCTGAATTGCTTGTTCAGTTTTTTGTGTGGCTCTTTCAAATCAATTATAGCTCCATGTATACAACACTGTCCTATTGTAAAAGCCTTTTTATGTTTGCTATTTTCTTACTTTGTCATTTTTTAGAAAGCATGACCGTTTAAAATGACACAGTCATGCTGGGTTGTGCATTGAATTTGGGGTGTGCTGAAATAAAGTGGGCGACACTCTGTGGGCGACACACCGTCTTCTTAAATATATGGAATAGTGAAAAAAAAACACACTTAATGAAAGGACCAATTCTGTTTGCCTAGTAACCAAAGATGTTTATTGATTTCCTTCTTTCCTTGTAGCAGTGCAGGGATTAATATTCCTATCCCAGGCTCTCTTTAAGTCATTATCACCAATGAGAGCTATATGCCTGTATTCAGGTAGGGAATGGGCTGGTGTTACTATGTGAGATTGTTTTAGCACAGTGTTCAGTAAAGAGAGTGTGCTGGTCTTGTGGTATGTGAGGGTGTTTTACCATAGAGTTCAGGGTAGAGAGTGTGCTGGTCTTATGGTGAGAGGGGGTTTTATTTGTGTATTTTGTTTGTTTGTATTACAAGGTCTTCTTTTCATCATGTCTACTTTTATCTCAAATAGGCCCCAAAATTAATACACACTCAAACGAGTGTGTATTTACTTTGTGGTTGTACTCCCAGTCCCCCACTGCTTGTATGCACATTGTGTGTGTGTGTTTGTGTGCATCCTGTGTATGCGTTCGCATGCATACTCTGTGTGTATGTGTTCATGTCCATACTCTGTGTGTATGTGTTTTTGTGCATGCTGTGTGCATGCATTTGTGTGGATGCTGTGTTTACGCATTTGGGTGCATACTCTGTGTATGCGTTTTTGTGAGTGCTGTGTGTGTAGACTGTGTATACATTTTTGTGCTTCCTGTATGCATTTGTATGCATTTGCGTGCATACTGTGTGTATGTGTTTTTGTGCATGCTGTGTGTATGCCTTTGTGTGCATACTCTGTGTGTATGTGTTTGTGTTTGTGTGCATGCTGTGTGTATGTGTTTGTGTGTATACTCTGTGTGTTTGTGTGCATGCTGTATGCATATGTGTTGTGCATGCTGTATGTGTGTGTGTGCATACTTTGTGTATGCATTTGTGTGCATACGCTGTGTGTTTGTGTGCATGCTGTATGCATATGTGTTTGTGTGCATGCTGTGTGTATATACTGTGTGTATACATTTTTGTGCTTCCTGTATGTGTATGCGTTTGTGTGCATGCTGTGTGTGTATGTTTGTGCACGCTGTGTGTATGTGTTTGTGTGCATACTCTGTGTGTATCAATTTCTGTGCATACTATGTGTGTCTGTGTTTGTTTGCATACTCCATGTGTATGTGTTTCTGTGCATACTATGTGTGTATGTGTTTGTGTGCATACTCTGTGTGTATCCGTTTCTGTGCATACTCTGTATGTGTTTGTGTGGATTCTGTGTGTGTGCATTTGTGTCCACACTCTTGTGTCTGCATTTGTGTGCATACTCCATGTGTATGCATTTTTGTGCATCCTGTGTGTATGCATTTGTGTTCATACACAAACCCCCTGCACCCCAGACTAATTTTTTTCTGACTGATGAAAAGGCCCAAGAATGCACACATCATTTGTCTAATTCTTCTCACCTTTGTGGGGGTTTTTCTGACTGTCTTTGTTGAAAATGACCTGAATGCTAACAATGTTTTATATATGTATATATATTCCTGCATGCTAGCAATGGAAAAGGTTGTTTGTTACATGTGATGTTTCATCATTTGGTGTTTTTTGTAAAATAAGGATGGCAGCTGACTATACTGACAACTAACTGCTTGTTACTTGCATGTGTAGAGACTACACTAATGTTTGTGTAACCTTGTTTCTGGTGTTCATCTATGTGGGAATATTGTCATTTCATATTATATATATACAGTGAGCTCCCTTATTTTGGGGCAAAGACAAACCTTTTCTTGATTTGGCTCTGTACTGTAATCAAACAATTTGCATGTGGTAAAAAGCCCAGCACTAGAGAAGATACCCTGCACCTGGCAATGTCTATGGGTCACAGACTTCAAGCAGTCATTGCATACAAAGGATATGTGACAAAACACTAAACATTTACATGCCATTATGATGTCCCAGACATTATGGTGCCATGAAATGGGTGAGACTGGGCATATAAAGTTCTGTCATTTCTACATAGTGAAACCAAAGTGTATGGAGATAAAAATGTGTAAATAAAAGCTATAATAAAAGCTGAGAATGTGCACTTTAACCAGATCTGAATTGTTCGATTACAAATCGGAAAATTGTGGAATACATAACCAAATCAAGAGAAAATATGTCTGTCCCAAAACTAACAGAGCTCACTGTATAATACAGTACTTCAGGATTAATTGTCTTTTTAACAAGATCTACACATTTACAGAAAAGTCATTTTGAAAAGCCAAAAATATTTGTTTATTTATTTGAAATGTGTTCCTGAATTACGGCGCTAATGCAGCCCACGTTGACTGTCATTAACCGTGTACAGTTCTGTCCATACAGTGTCACTCATTCCTTGTATGCCTGCATACACATTCTGTGTTGTTTCATTTTGTTGTAAGAGGAAATGTTAAACTTGAATGCTGCTTTTGGTGGGTCATTTTATTTTTACCTTCAACAGCCCTTCTGTTCAGTATTTTGTTGTTTTGTCCATGTGCTTATGCAGTGTCTTGATAACCAGACTGCAGTGTATCTATAGCAAAGGGAGATCATGTATTACTGTATCTTTTGGGTTCTTCTCCTCCTTTAGATGAGCCAGCAGAAAGGCATTAATTATTACTTATTGCTGTAGGGGACTGAGAGTGATCACTTAACCATAAACCACTGCAATCCCATGATTCTCCCTCCTGCCTCTGCTCTGTGAGGTGAGGAAGCAACTGGCGCAAGACTTTGAGCAGTCTGGTAGTATTTAGTCGCAGTGTGTCACTTAAGCAGATATGTGCGTGTGCTGCTGAATTCACAGTCTATGGAAAGCAGATTGTCCCATACCACTTCAGTTCATTTTTACTTGTAATATTTGCACTGCTTATGTTAAAAGCGGTATAAAAGCGGTACACGTTAAAAAAAAAGAGACAATCAACATACCTTCTCAAACCGTACCATATCCTCGGTGAGAGTTGTAGCAGAACCCATATAAAAAGCATGGCGTGACGGTGCCCGCTCTGGCTGTGGGCTGAAGTGTGGTTTGCTGTAGCTGAGAGGAGCTTGGCTGGTTAATCAGCTGCCTGTGATGACTGAAACACAGCTGAAGCTCTGCAGGCTGAAGCAGATACAGTCTATGTTGTTTGGAGGATGTGAGTTCTAGTTTGCGGAGTTGACAGAAGATGTGGGAGCAATTGGGAATTCTAAATTGGGGCAAAAAATTGGGCTTATTTTATATGAATTAATTTCTAGATAAGGAGGGCGTTTATATTTTGAATAGGAGTAAATCCTTAAAGGTTTGGTGGTGGAGGTGTTACTCTGTGACGGGCTCTCTCTAACCGTGTGCCTTGTGTTTCTGAAAGGAACTGCCACGCTCTCCTGTAGCTCCGCCCCTGGACTCCTGCTTTTTGAGACCTGCCCGTCCAGCCAATCAGCGGCCGCCGTCTCGCTGGGCGGCCCGCTCCCCGTCCTCCTCTCCACGCTGGTCGCAGACGCCCGAGAGGACGTTCCACTTCCCGCTGCCGGAGCCCTGCCAGGTGCTGCCGGAGACCGAAGAACCTGGTTGAGGACAGTAGCCAAGCTCTGCAGAACACCGCCATTATGCCCACTTCACTTACCAGTGCCACAGACCACACCTCTGAAACCCAGGACACCAGCCTGAAAAATATCCTGGGAGAAAAAGTGCACGTCACAGAAACACGGATCTGGAATGTGCTCAAATGATAAAGAAATCTGATAAAGGTGCCTGCATAAACTTATTGAGTTATTGATTGTACATATACAGTATATACACAGTATATATATTTATTTACGATAAATCTAGTTTAGTCGCCATATTATTTTTTATGGGTTAATCAGATGTGTTTTTAAGGAAAGCTCTGGTTTGGTAGCGTTATTTCAGCTGCCCCATTGTCAGGACTGCTTCAGTTGGAGACTTCTTGTTTTTGGCACATTTGACATTATTTTTCCCTTCTGTGTATACATTTCTGTCCAGTTTTCTTTAAAGTGTTCCTGGAGTGAACTGAAAGAAAATGGTCATTGTAAGATATGACAACAAAGGTGAACATTTTTGCTTTAATGAATGAATGTTCCGCTCTAATGAATGCACTACAGTGGTTACACAGTGACAGGACATGGCCACAGATTGTCAGGCAGTTGTGCACATCTGTGTAATATTTGATCAGCATGCCTCTTGAATACTAGCACTTTAGTGCATGTATGTACTGTACACAAGCTAACATATGTCACCATCACTCATAGTGTGAGCTGTAGAGCACCACTGTAAAAACTATGTGAGGGTATTCTTGTACTGTAATTTTGTTGTTACCTAATTTGCATCAGTTTAAGTTAAAACTATTTTTAAAGTAAATGATTGTACCTAAATCTGTATTTGTACAGGTGTTGTGAGCAGATTTGATTTCGGTTTGTTTTTGTTTTCTTTTAGAAGAACAAACACTGATTGTAAAAATAAAAAGAGTGTCGTCATTGGAATGTCAGTGTAAGACCTGGTATTATCTGGTATTAAATGAATGTATGTTTACAGCAAGTGTTTTGCATTCACTTATTTTTTGGCTTAAAATCAATCAAAATAATTTTTTTAATCCCCTTCTGCCACTTCTAAATCTAAATGTAGAGCAAAATGTTGTTCTAAATATATTGTTATAGAAGTATACTGTGCAGTCCATAGGCATTTGGACAGTGACACATGTATTGTTCTTTTTGTTCTGTATTCCAGCAAACAAAAACTTAATAAAATAAAAGTTAATTAAAAAAAACACTATATGGTTAAAGTGCTGACTGTAATTTGAGGGGTTTTACATCCATTGTAGGTGAACTATGTAGGAATTACAGCCCTTTTTATATATAGTCCCCCAAAAGTAATTGGACAAATTAGAAAAACTGAAATAAAGTAAATACATTCAATATTTGGTTGCAAATCTGTGCAATCAATGACTGCCTGAAGTCTATGACCCATTGATATCAGCAGATGCTGTATATCTTCCATTGATGCTCCGCCAGGTCTATAATGCTGCCCTCTTTGGTGTGACTATGCCTAGTCATTTGTCAAGTGATATTTGTGTTTTAAAACTCTCAGTAATAATGAAGTTGTGTGTAAAATTACTTTTAATTTAAAAACAAATCTAAAATCTGCACACTATTTTTGTACGGTTTGAAATGTATTTACACACATGGTTTTAAGGAACTCATAAGGAACTTTTCTGCAATCCAGTAATTTACAGATTGTATTGGGTTTTTACACACACTGTCACCAAACATTTTATTAATCCTGAAAGTGGTCGAACAACAAAGTACCTGAGCAATTTCCAGAGCAATCCTGGCATAACATTTCCTACAGTTTGCTATTATTTGAATTCCAAGTGGCCAATTGCGGACACATCTAAATTGAAATTGTCAAAAGACAAGAGGCTATGGTAACCAAGTAGAACTAGAAATGTAATGTTTATAATACCATTCATTTTTATTCAATAGCTGGAATCACCCCTGTGGTTTGGAACACATCCCATGGATTGCAGTAGCAGACATGAGCACAGATTATGCGGTCGCTAAGAATATCCCAGGTCCCCAAAATGCCTGAGTAAGGATTGATCAGTGGTAAAATAGAATAGTTTTATTGTCATTGCACAGTACAGAGCAACGAAATTACAGTTGACAGTTTCATCCTGTCCAAGAAACATACAGAGGCCATTTCGTGGCCAACATCGGGAGGGAGACAGGAGCAGGAGAACTATCATTAGATAAGAAAGAAACAATGGGGGGAGAAAAAAAATACAACTCCCCAAACTGGGACACTAGGGGGAGCGCGCAGCCACATGGCACAACGCTCAACTCCCCAGTAGACTGCTCTATGATAGGGAAAGACTTGAGGGGGCCGGTTAAGGCGTTGAATCCAATGTGTCTTTGTGTATGTGTATGTGTATGTGTGAGCCTCTGTACTTTGTCACCGCCCAGGCCAACAGTGTTCTCTATCGGTGGTGAGAATTGGAGACAACCTTGAGTCCCAAGAGGTGACGTCCACAGGAGGAGTAGGGAGGAGAGGGGTGGGGTTTGGGGGATGGGCTGAGCAGCTGTCTGCATACCATCCAGGAGAGTAGAAATCGGCTGTCCACTGGTTCTCTCGGTCCAAATTAGCCGAATGTGATGGCCCATTCCGTTAAATCCTGTTAACATCACTGTTAATATTTTTGATATATGAACAGAATTCCTGAAGGGCCTGTATCTCAGGGGTGTGAACGGTTAAATGTTTAACCAATTAACTGAAACTGAAACTGAAGTTGCTAACCGATAACCAATTTATAAAAGAAATTCTGAAGCTGAAATGGTGAGCTCAATTTAAAATAAATGCACATTCACCTCCAGACATATTATTGCGGTTCTAAACTATTCCAAACTAGCAATCGACAAGCTTGAGTAGCATCAATCTCGCCATTTCAGGTTTAAACTGCAAACACCACAGGGAATTGAATGCAACAGTATTAGAGTTATCAAATAATTTCTGGAGCTGTTGGTTGATTTATGGCTTCTTGAAACGTTATGTCGTTTCAAGAAGGGGCCCTCATGCCACCCTCATGGAGTCTGTTTCTGACAGTTCGGTCAGAAACATGCACACCAGTAGCCTGCTGGAGGTCATTTTGTTGATTTATGGCTTCTTGAAACGTTATGTCGTTGCTTAAGGTTCAAAGAAGATCTGTGTTTATTCATTGACACGCAAATTGAAACTACTGGAAACTGTGCATTCCACTATGCTGTATCTTCATGAAAATAAACAAAGCAATACCTCATTGGACAAATGTTGTACGTAAGATTACAATATGCCGTTACATTCAATCCACAAGCTACAATTGTACTAGCAAGCAATCTGTGGCCATTTCAGAGGGTTAAGAATGCAAACACCACAGGGAATTGAGTGCTACAGTACTATAGTTGTTAAATAATTTATCTGTGTTTTAAATATGTAGCTGTTAGTTCACTTATGGCTTATTGTATGCCGTTTTAAGCAATAAATTATCATTAGGCTATTCATCGATCGGATATTGAAAGCGTTCCCTGCTTTCAACTAAAAATGGACCACGTTAGTCTCACCATCACGATTGTCCCGCGCCATATAAAAGGCATTGACAAAGTTTACCATTACTTTAAAATATATCAAATTGTACAGAAACCTGTATTGGCATAAAAGTAAAATCATTAGACTATGGTAAAATAGACCAGGTGTTATCATATTATATAAGGAAATACACTGCTCAAAACAATTAAAGGACACATCAGATCTTGATGAACGATTTATTTTTACTGATGTATATTGTATAATTTGTTGAGAACAAAATGACATAACAATGGTCAAAGGAAACCAAAAGCATCAACCCGTTGAAGGCTGGATTCAAAATTACACCGAAAATCAAAGTGAAAAATTGAAATCACAGGCTGATCCAACTGATGACTCAGTAGTGTGTATAGCCCCCTTGTACCTGTACGCACTCCCGACAACATCTGGGCATGCTATTGTCAGCAGATGGTGTCCTGGGGGATCTCCTCTCACACCTGGATCAGGGCATCAGTGAGCTCCTGGACAGTCTGTGGCGGAACTTGGTGGCGTTGGATGCACTGATACATAACGTCCCATAGGTGCTTATTTGGATTTAGGTCAGGGGAATGTGAGGGCAATAGTATCAATGCCTTCCTCATCCAGGAACTGCCTACACACTCTGGCCGGGCATTGTCCTGCACCAGGGGGAACCCAGGATCTGAGGATTTCATCCCGGTACCTAACAGCAGTCAGGGTACTGTTGGCTATGAAATGGTGGTCTGTGTGACCCTCCAAGGATATGCCTCCCCAGACCATCACTGGCCCACCCAACCGCTGGATGATGTTACAGGGAGCATAACGCTAAACCAGGCATCTCCAGACTCTTTCACATCTGTCACGTGTGCTCAGTGTGAACGTCGGTTTCCCCCCTATCGGGGTGGACCTGCCCAGACTGGCATGGGTGAGGCTTAACCGCCTCCGGACCAGTGTCGGGCGTTTCCGCTCATCGATGCACAGATGGGGCTTGGCTTCCAGTGCGGTTTGTGAGTGTGGCGCAGAGGAACAAACCGCAGACCATGTCATCCTGTACTGCCCGATCTATCGGGCACCCAACGGGATGCATGGTCTGACGGTTCTGGATGACGACTCGGTGGCATGGCAGCTGGAGGTGTGTCCCGAAATATAGCCCGGGTGAACCCCCCCCCCCAGGCTCGGGGGGGTAAAAGGATAGCCCCTCGCCCCCGGGCCTGGGGGAGTGGAGAGAACAACACCTGCCCACACGACGACAACGACGACGAGTGTGAACCCGCTCTCATCTGTGAAGAGAACAGGGCACCAATGGCGGACCTGCCAATTCTGGTGGTCTCTCGCAAATGCCAATCGAGCTGCATGGTGCTGGGCTGTGAGCACAGGGGCCCTCATGCCACCCTCATGGAGTCTGTTTCTGACAGTTCGGTCAGAAACATGCACACCAGTAGCCTGCTGGAGGTCATTTTGTAGGGCTCTGGCAGTGCTCCTCCTGTTACTTCTCGCACAAAGGAGCTTCTTGTGACCGCAGGTGTGGATGTGCATCCTGAAGGAACTGGACTACCTGTGCAACCTGATTAGGTTGCAGGTACCACCTCATGCTACCAGTAGTGACAAGGACACTAGCAGAACACAAATCAAGAGAAGAATCAGTCAGGAAGGATAAGGTGAGAACAATTGTCTGAGGCCACCACATGCAAAACCATGACCTTTTTGGGGGTTGTCTTGCTTTTGCATCTTCATTGCACCTGTTGTCACTTTCATTTTCACCAAAGCAGGTGAAATTGATTCACAATCACTTGTGCTTCCTAAATGGACAGATTGATATCCCTGAAGTTTAACTGACTTGGTGTTACACGGCGATGATTAAGTGTTCCCTTAATCTTTTTGAGCAGCGTAGTTCAGAACTCATCCAAACGCATAGTATCAGAGGTAGCAAAACCGGGTTGAACAAAGTTGAACATGAATATCCAGTAATAGAATCTTCTTTTGCATACTGCAATATATTCTTCTACTTATATAATCATTCAAAGGCTCATCCATTAATATTCCACTCTCTCCTAAAAGCTTACTTATTCGAAGTCAATGCATATATCACTTCTGCCAGGGGACTGGCCCCAACAGGCCGTGCCCAGCTATTCGGCTAGAATTTGACCCCTTGTGCTGAACATCAGTTTCCACAGTCATATATTACTGGTCATGCAGGGATCTTTGGCATATTTTAGTGATATATAAAACATCTTCATCAGTGTGTTCTTAAGCACTTAAAAGCAATAAAAGATTAATACAGCATACTTTAAGAAATCAATCTTGTGCCACCACTCTCACTATAATGTACTAGATGGAGTGATATCAGCATGCACATTCCAGAAACCCAGTAACAGTATAAACAAAACTGCTTATTATGTCAGCGCACTCCCACTAATGCACTTATACGAACCTGTATTCACACAAAATTCCTTACACTATATCTTGCATACAAATGTTGGAGGTCATTATCATCATTCCCAGGACTTATACCTGCAGTCTGTGCCCAATGCTTGGACAGTTCAATCTGGGTATATTGTTACAGAATGTTCTGGAACTGGTTGAGCCGGTGTCGCTTGGTGTTTTCATATCAACGATTAACAAGCCCCTTAATGAATGATATTCAATCTAACAAAACTGGCTCAACAAGTTTCAGACCATTCTGTATCACAATATACCCCACATAAGCTGGTCTCACGAAGGTGTTTTTAAATCTATGATAAAAGAGCTGGAGGCAGTCTCATTGACATTTTGATTAGACATAGGGTGCTGTACTATATTTATGATCTGATGACCTGCTCCTGCCTGTCTTGGCCAGGTCACTCTTGAAAAATACATTTTTTATCTCAACCAGCCTATCCTGGTTAAATTAAGGTAAAAAAATTAAATAAACGTCAACTGCAGGAGAGCGAGACAATGGCTGCAAACATCCCAGGGCTGATAGCTGTAGCTCTGTTTTATGTGATCATTCTGGCAACTGGAATATGGGCATCTCGAAAGTCCAAACAAGAGGAGAAGAGAAGCACTGGGACTGGGACAGAAGTCGCCCTGGTTGCTGGTCGAAATATAAATGTCATTGTGGGAATTTTCACAATGACTGGTAAGTGTGCTGACCATTTCACTTCTCAGAAAACTACGAAGAAGCAGGCACTGTAGCTAACAGAATTCTAAGACTGAGATATAAATAGTGCTCAGATTGGTGGTTGTAAAAGTGCCGTTGTAGAGTATTTGTTTTTACTGTGTCATGTGAATAATGATGTCTCCGTCCAATAGAGTGCTATGAACTCAAAACTGTCAATAATATAATTCAAAGAAAAAAAACCTTTTTCAGTTATTTATCCTTTTTGTTTGCCTGATTCTTATTTCTTTTGAATGACACTTTTAACAAAATGGAAAGATAATTCCAAAAGGTTTTTTCCTTTTGTATTTTCAGTAATACTTTTTACTTTATAGAATGCTGTTTTTTAATTTATCTTGAAAAAAAAGAAAATTGACACAAATTAACAAATGTAAATATACAGTAAATGTTTTTTTGAGAAGACTGTCAACTGTGCGTGTGTGTTTCAGCTACATGGGTTGGAGGAGGATATATTCTTGGCACTGCTACTGCTACCTATATTCCCAGAAAAGGCTTGATTTGGGCTTTAATGCCTTTGGAATATTTAATAACATTTTCTGTAGGTAAGTGTGTGTGTTTTGTTTTGCGCCAATATTACAGTAGTTGCTTAGAAAGCATCTTATAGTTATGCAGTGTACAACTGAATTCATACACCCAGTGTCCACTTTATTAGGTAGACCTATACACCAGTATATACCTTGTTAATGCAAAATTGAATCAGCCAACTAAATGCATAAAAGCATGCAAGCGTGGTCAAGACATTCAGTTGTTTTTCAGGCCAAATGTCAGAATAGGGATAAATGTGATTTCATATCCTCCACTGAAGGGTGTTTATCCTCACCTGCATGCAATCAAATTTGTCCCATGTCACAAGTGGGACAGAGCTTCGTACTGATAGTCTCGCCTTCTTGAGAGGTTTCTGTGGTTTTAAAATGATATTTTGAATTCTGTGCTGATAATTCATTGAACAATAATAATTTAGACCCAGGGCTGTGGTCCAATAGGCAGGGCTAGGCCCCTACCTGGTCTTACATAAAAATAAGGTAGAAGGTAAAAATAAGGTAAAAAGCTAAAGTAGCGGACCTTGAGGCAGGCATCAGTTTGTACAGCTGCACACCGAGGCCTGGGGTTCGATTCCCGGTCCTGCCAAAGCCGAGTTTGGCATGGCATGTTGCTCTGAGGGAGGGACTTGGCAGGGGTTAGTGTAATGTACATGTAATGTAAAGAGAGGCCAGCCATATAAACGACAGCCCTATTTATAGTAGACTTGTCGGCTACACCCTACTTATAGCAAACGTTTTTACATGTTTTATGGAATTTATATTCAACTTCACTTAACCATTAACTAATCAGGATTACCAGAATTAAACATCACCCATTTTAATGTTGAATCCTGTTGCGTTTTTATATGATATATATGATATACAGTAGATACTTCAAGGGTTGTTTCTCCTGAACAATTCTTCCATTGAGTTCAACAGGAAAATTAGTCAGGCCAACAAATGTGTTCTATACTGTATCAGCATAATTTACAGCCGAATCTAGTCCCACCCCCCAATTCCCATAGAGATCCATTCAAATGCAAAGTTATAGCATCGCTTGTAGGACAACCTGAGAACAAGATATCCAGACTCTGGTGATGTTGATAGGTCACAGAAATCAGGAAGTCAGGGTATGCAATGGATATGCAACCAAATACAAAACATGACTATTTTATTTGACATAAAATTTCAAATAAATTTCAAACATTGAAATGGGGGGCTATGTATAAAAAGTGCTGTAATTACTACATGGTGCAACCAAAATGTATAAAATAAAATATATTTTTGACTTGTACTTCCATTTACAGAACTTCAATCTCCGCTTCAGAGAATAGTGATTTTTATGGAACAAAACCCCTTCATTTCGTATATCTGAACC
Source organism: Conger conger (assembly GCF_963514075.1). Classification (NCBI taxonomy): domain Eukaryota; kingdom Metazoa; phylum Chordata; class Actinopteri; order Anguilliformes; family Congridae; genus Conger; species Conger conger. The sequence continues at coordinate 32,157,512 of NC_083768.1, forward strand.
TAACTCTCTCTCTCTCTCCTTTTCTCCAGCTGCTATTTTCTTTGCCAAGCACATGAGGGATAAGGAGTACGTAACTATGATGGACCCATTCCAGCTGAAATACGGGGAAAATCTGACCTGCATTATCCTGATTCCTGCTGTGATTTCTGAAGTCCTATGGGTAGCATGCGTGACATCAAGTTTAGGTAAAGTTCCAGCACTGACTGCTGACATGCAGTAGATATACCATCAGGAGCTAAGGTAAAGGCAGAACTGATACTGAAAGATCTTGTTACGGCATCTGGTTCTGAAGGGCAGTCCTATTTACAGTTTTTACAATTACTAAAAAGCATTTTTCAATACTGATTTCACTTTTTCTAAACTTTTAATGCAACCCCCTGCACCAACATGCAGCTTGGAACAAACTTTCCATTAGAAAGCAGAATCTTTACTGTATGGAATGTAATTCCAATTCTTGCCAGTGTCCCATTGCAAAATACAATTGTATACAAACGAATACATATAAGAATGAAAAAAGTGATACACACATTTACACATACCCTACCTCGATGTGTACATATATACCCCCCAGGCAGGACTACATATACTGTGTGCACATACACTTAACCACAAATATTTATAAACCGAAACCTATGAAGTTGAAATGCATTTGCATGGCTCTTATAGATACTTCTTAGCAAACTGGAACCTGGTCACCCTGTTTTTGCAGCTAACAAGTAGTTTGCATCTTGCAGTGTAGCGTCTGTAGATGCTTCTCTTCTGCCAAGAGAGGTCACTGACCCATCAACACTACCTGAAGAGTTTTTTCTGATCTGACAGGTGTTAGGGGTTTTTTTTATTCCTTATAGGGTGAATTATTCGGCCATCAACTGTACTGTTCGTCCATGGCCAAAATAAAGCAGCTGTTTAATTGGATTGCGTTTAAAAATGTATGCCGTGTAGGCCTCACATGTTGCAAGTGGGATATAATATTTTCTTTAACTGAGCTGCCAATCGACATGTTGAAATAGTTAGATAACCAAGAGATGGCTATCCTGACTTCAGAGTAGCACACTACCACCATAATTGAGACGGGTGCGTGGGGGTTGGACCCAAAATGCACGACTCAGAAACAATAGTAATATGAAGACCCCTCAGGGCTTTATTCGGGACGAATCCCAGGAGCGTAGTCAACACAACACAAGCATCCAGCCAAACAAAAAGTAAACAAACAAAAAAGCACGGTGCCGAGGGAAGAGGCAAACTCGTAGTCGGTAGACGTGCAGGGAGGTCCGGTAGCAGGAGAGCTGTCAGCGGGGCAGATGAACAGACGGACGGTAGGCAGAGGCGTAGTCATGGTCACAAAACAGAAATCAATAATCAATGGTCAATGGTCGGTAAACAGGCTTGGATCGTAACGTGTAATCAATAGTAGCAAATGCTCAAGAGTTGCGTGGTAAACAGAGGCAGACAATTTCGCAGTGAACAGTTGCGCGACTGGGCTATAAATGCGGGTGTAGACAGGTGTAGACAATTAGTTAGAGCGTAGCAAGGAAATGGAAAACAGGTGCGATGGATGACAAGTTTAACAAGGAGATTAGTAATCGTTAGTAATATACCTATCCTGCCCTAGCATTAGTAAATTAGTAAATGACATGCACGAGAAACGTAAGGTAACATGAACACATGATTAGTTTGTTAGTTTCTACCCAATCCTGATCTAGCGTTAGTAGTTTTAGTAAATAGACAAATGGAAACAATTAGGGAGAGAGAGAGAGAGAGAGAGAGAGAGAGAGAGAGAGAGAGAGAGAGAGAGAGAGAGAGAGAGAGAGAGAGAGAGAGAGAGAGAGAGAGAGAGAGAGAGAGAGAGAGAGAGAATAACCACTCAACATAACAAGGTAATATAATCGTACGAAAACATAACTAGACATGACAAGAAAATAAATCGTAACGAGACATGACAAGAAAATAAATCGTAACGAAACATAACTAAACAACATGACGAACTTAGACTAACATAATACATGATAAGACAATACAAGACTAAGACAAAATGAATAAACATAAAACATGGCGAGACAGACCTGAAACGTGACAATAATGCACATATTTTGAAACAGCTGCAAAAGTGTGAGTGGAATGCCATCTGTTGATGAGTTGGTTTAAATATTTTATCAACCTTGGTGTGATTCTCAGTGGTTATTTTCCAGGAGGAACCATGAGCATCATTCTGGATATATCGTCTTACTACTCTATCTGCATCTCATCTGCTGTGGCGATAATCTATACGCTTCTCGGGGGAATGTTCTCTGTGGCCTACACTGATGTGATCCAACTTGTCTTCATCCTTATTAGTTTGGTAAGCTGAAACCTTTCAGGAAATATAAACCAGACAAAATGGCATTAGTTTAGTTAACCAGGGGCTTGTTTCACGAAAGTTTGACGTGTGAGCTGAGATCTGTAGCAATAGATTCTACAGATAGCCTCAAACGTGTGTTCATGTAGACCAGGGGTCTCCAATCTTATCCTAAAAGGGCCGGCGTGGGTGCAGGTTTTTGTTTTAACCCAGCAGTAACACACCTGATTATACTAATGAACTAATCGTGGTCTTTAATCAAGACCTAGATGAGTAGAATCAGCTGTCTTAGTCCTGTGCTAAAACAACAACCTGCACACACACCGGCCCTTTCTGGATAAGATTGGAGACCCCTGATGTAGACAATCAGTAAATCTGCTATCATTCTCATCCGCCTGCTTCTTTTTGGTTTTCTATCGAACTTTAGCATTTGTGCACAGCATTGTAGCGGTCCTCAGCAAAGTGGGCTGTCAGATGCCAATATTTGAAGGATATCCAAAGGTTGGAAACATTTTGCGGTCACAATAAAAATGATCTACGTTGTAAAATATTTTAGTTTCAATGGTTTGTTCTATTTGAACTTTTAGTCTACCTGGTTCACCTAATAGCATATTGCCTACACTAGGGTGTCTTCGTAAATTCACAAAATCCGCTCTGGTTTCAACAGCACTCTGAAATCAGTTCACTTTCGAACAGTCAGATAATTGTCTTAATATTAACATTGACGTTCGCTAAGGTTAGCTAGCTTTCTGTCGCTAACGTTGTTGTGATGTTGACAATAGATACTCGTTCACTAATGTTGCCATTTTCATATTTTAAAATGAGTTCAAATTAACATTAATTCATCCCACGCATAAACATGATTATTACCCGTTTTGTGACACATATATGTGCGTTGAATAGCACTGGCTAGAGTACCAATCAAGCCACAACCATTGTATTTTGCAACGACTTCCTCCGCCATTTTTAGATTGGAATGTTCAGACGCTCAGATAAACAGTCTTTTCGGTCAAAACGCCCAGTGTGTGCTCTGAGTTCCCAGAGCACAGTGTTCTGAATTTTCAAAGCATCTGGATGGAAGGTGCTTACTCCATTCCATCTGAAAACCCCTGGAAAACGGTTGCTTGGAACTGTTAACCCTAAAATTAACAGTTGCCTGAACAAAATCACAGAGAGTAGAGGTTATTTAAAATTGACTTTGTTTGTACTTTCCAGAAGTAAATGGTTTTAAAATAATTAAAGTATACCACAGGATGCAGTCTCTGCAGCCTATCTGTACTTTCTTAGGAAATTGGATGTTTGCGAGGGAGAAAATTGGTTGGCAAAAGGTCTGTAGTTGTCACAGCTTCATTTGCGATTTGCAAGGGACACATTTCTATGAAACGTGTTTTGATGAGATATTGCGATCTGCTAGGAAAATTATTATTTTAAATCTTTCGTGAAACGAGCCCCAGCAATGCAAACTGGTAATTCTGTTGTGTTGTTGGGGGCGACATGGCTCAGGCAGTAAGAGCAGTCGTCTGGCAGTCAGAGGGTTGCTGGTTTGATCCCGAAGTGTCGCTGAGCAAGACACCTAACCCCCAAATGCTCCTGACGAGCTGGTTGGCGCCTTGCATGGCAGCCAATCGCTGTTGGTGTGTGAGTGTGTCTATGAATGGGTGAATGAGAAGCATCAATTGTACAATGCTTTGGATAAAGGCGCTATATAAATGCCAACCATTTACCATTTGTTGTACAATTGAGCCTTTCTGCCACTACTCTAATCTGTCATAAATATATAGGAAAGTTAGAAACTCACACAGACAACCTGTCACTTTGTGACAACCAGTCCAGTCACAGGGTTGGTTGTAGTCACCAACTAAGTTTTACATTTGTAGAAATTTGTAATATCTATTGCATCAGAGATGTAATACGAGGTATGGTACTGCTTAGGTTAAAAAGCACATGTCTCTTAATGGACATGGCCAGATAACATTTCAAATGTGACCACATGTTGTAGTCTAAAGAAAGAAAAACCTATATAAATGATAGCTCTCCCTTCACAGTTTTAAATGTTGATAATTGTTTGAAGAGTAATTAATAGCATAGAAGTATAGAATTGAAATTTAGAATGAGTTGAAATTTCACTTTTTGACATGAAAAACATTAACCCTCCCCATACCAAAATCTTTGAACAGCGCCTTCTATGGAGCGAGATATAAGCAGTGTGACAACCAACCCATGTGACAGCCATCTCCTGTCTCCCCTAATATGTACATTTTATATGTTCATGAAAAGCATAATAATAATGCTTTTTTGTTTTGTATGTAACAGTGGGTGTGTGTTCCTTTCCTGATGCTGAATCCAGCCTCCATTGACATCACACTCACAGCATTCAATGGGACCTTCCAAGCTCCTTGGGTGGGAACACTAGACTCAGAGGACGTGGGGCTGTGGATAGATGATTTTCTGGTTGTAGTAAGTGCCGATGGCTCAACAGGAAAGTGCATGTCATTGTGAAAGCATAGAATTGTTAAAAATTATATAAAGATGGTGTCAGCAGGTAAGTTATGAATAAATATGAAACCATGTAACCAAAGACTTCAATTGGAATGAGAGTTTGTAAGAAGAATGCTGAGAAGTGGATTGCCTCAATGTTTTTATTTGTTCATAAGTATGTTAGTAATGTACTACAAGCCTTCTGACAGACGGTACACAACCAGTGACTGTCTCTTTAAGGACCTGACGCATAATCTGTATGCATACCATTCTTAAAGCCTGGTTTATACCTCTGCGTCGAGTCGACGCGTAGGCTACGCCGTACCCTACGGCATAGCCTGACGCGCACCTTCCCAGAAATGTAACTACGTGTCGTGGCGATGCGGACCGTAAGAACTGCGATTGGTCCGCTTCGTAGCATTGCATTATGCATTTCCGTCTGCTCCGCCATTGATCAGTTTCAGTCGCCTTTGCTGTGTCCGAAACCGAAATCGAAATCAATTGACTTGATTCCTCGTTGCCTGATTAGTAATCTGTCCTTAAAAAAAAGGCGACTTCACATACGTTACATACGTTATTTCAATGTGTTAAGAAATTAAAATGTTGTTTATAAAGTATAACTAAAACAAAATGTCGAGCTCGTTGTGTATTTGCACTTGCGGACAAGCTCTTTTACAGTTCTTTGGGAACTCCGCCGCCGTTAATTTAACGCAAGTAATCGCAAATCTCTCTCTCTCTCTCTCTCTCTCTCTCTCTCTCTCTCTCTCTCTCTCTCTCTCTCTCTCTCTCTCTCTCTCTCTCTCTCTCTCTCTCTCACTATTTGTAAACTATATCTGGTTCGACATTGGCTCAGGAGGTAAGAGCAGTCATCTGGCAGTCGGAGGTTGTTGGATATGGATCTATATAATATTTCTATATAAACTACGTAGTCCAAATTACCTGAAGTATCACCTCTGTGTCACATCATACATTTCTTTTCTTGACACAGGCACCAGGTCAATGCCATTAAAGGACCCTGCTTTGTTTGATTCATTGGCCTTAGCCTATAGAGCACACCCCTTGACAGTAGCCCTGTCTGAACTGCTAAACATAATACAGACTGTACTAGGCTTAGCCTTATCGGTATTGCAGCTGGTGCCAAAAAAGCAAGATTGCCATAGGTTTACATTGCAAAACACGTCCTTTCACTGGCCAAATAAAATAGTTTTTGAGAACCCATTCGGCTTCTGACATATGTTTTCAGCATTCTAATTACTGTCCTTTGCATCAATTAGACTGTGTTTGCTGCATTCCATGGCAGCACACATGCACCAGTTTGTGTATGTATCAATTATGCACATTTTAGTGATGAGGTGTAATGATTCCTGTTGGTGAGAACTTATTCGCAAACTGTACTTTTTATGTTGCAAGCCATTTGTCCATGACATCTCAATTAATTTTGTAGGCGTGGCCATTTTTCTTAAGACATCTGTAACTTGTGAATCTGATATCTGATATTCCCCACCTCTTGGCTAATAGGTGGCACTATCAGATGCCTCTAACTCTTCAATAAAGTTGAAATTTGGTATTTACCATCTCTGTGCAGGTCTCCGAGAAGGTTCGATTTGACTGGCCATTTGACAGACTCAGCCTGTATGTTCATGTCTTGATTCTGAAAAGTTCTGCGTGGAGGAATGGTTAAACGTCCTTCTAAATATTCTCTCTAAAGTTATCGATGGACAGTCTGCCTATGACCAAGTCTCAGCTTCCTAGGAGTGGCAACCTGATTTTCTGCCAAGATGTCTTGCTACTTTATTGAATTAATTGTGCCATTGAACTTAAATAGTGCCCCTGGACCACTGGTATCTCCAAAACATAATTGACCCACCTCCATATGACAGCAAGTATGGGAGCTTCTCCTTGTATGCATTCCTCTTTTGCTGCAGAACATGTTGATTGTGTATATGGTTTCAACTGACTACCCACTCTCTTCTAGTCATAATTCCAATGAGGTTTCTCAAGCTATAGATGCTTGGTTTTGTTTATTGTGCTCAGTAAGGACTGTTTTTGTGCCACCATTCCAATGAGTTTGTTGGTTGCGGCTGGTTCATTATGGATTGAAGAGTATGATTGCACTCATTAAAAACACAAGGATGGGAAATGTGAGGGACGTGAAGTGGTAGAGACAGTGCCACATGTATTGCCGCACTGTAAGCTGTATGAAGAGGAGAGGATGACCTTATTTAAGGAGCTGGCTGATGTGGGCATAGAAAAATTCAGTTTGAAAACCATACTAGAAGAAGGAGAACGACAGAGTGTGGTGGACGAAAACGTAATTCAGTTCCTGAGTAAAACGGGTTTATATCCGAGGGCAGGGGTCAGCAACCCTGGTCCTGGAGAGCCGCAGGGTGTGCTGGTTTTTGTTTTTGCCTTAATACCAGCAACTGATTCAGACCCAAGAAACCAGGTGAGGCGAGTTAACTGCGTAATCCACTGCTTTAATTGATCAATTAAGTGCTGAGTAACAAGAAAAGCCAGCACACCCTGCGGCTCTCCAGGAGCAGGGTTGCCGACCCCTGTCCTAGGGTATAAATCTGGTGCTAATGAGGAGCAGGGCTGCTCACTGTCTTGCACCATTCTTTGCAAACTCTAGACACTAGTGTGCATGAAAATCCCAGGAGATTCCACGGTCCAAGTTACTTAGATCACATTTTTCCCATTCTGATGGTTGATGTGAACATTAACTGAAGCTCTTGACCCGTATCTACATGATTGTATGCATTGCACTGCTGCCACACAATTGGCTGATGAGATAATCGCAGGAATAAGTAGGGGTAATAAACTAAAAATGTTCCTAATAAAGTGCACGATGAGTGTATATTCAGCACTTATTTTCTTTGGATTTTTGTTCGATTTTTGTGGTTTGGAGCACTGTAAATAAACATCTTGCATCTATGTGCTATTTGTAGTGGCGCCTTTTTTTGTCTGGATAGCCTGAACCCTTGTCGGCCTGCCCTAAATGACATTATGTGTCCGAAGTGGGATGGCCAGCCAGAAACCAGAGAATCCTTCTAGGAGAAGGACAGACCTATGGTCCCAGATGGTGAGGCTGTCTGAGGTCAAAGAAGATAAGGCCTGGGATACAGATCATGAAGAAGAGTTTCGGAGGCAAGGGGCACGCCAAAGAACCAGCAGTCGCACCAGAGGTGGACATAGTCGCACTGCTGAGGGACTTCCTCACATTGCTGCAGGAATGGGAGGAAATCAGAGGACTGATAGCATCCTCCCAGAAATGCCCCAGCCAGCAGAAATGACAGAAGCAAAAACAACCTCTGAGAGTCCAAGATTGGGCTTCCCCATACCAATGTCATGCCAATGCACTGCTGCAGCTGCCACTACACTGCAGGTGCCCCTTGTACAGCTCAAGATAGTTCCCCCAGTGGTCGCCAACTGCTGAGACACCAGCCAGGCAACAGAGAGAGTGTTCTGGAAGGAGCCGAAGATGCCTAGCTACCAGCAGGGCGAAGACAAGACCTGATCAAGGAGTGGAAGGAGAGGAAGACCACTGAGGGGACGTTAATGATGGTGCGTAAGGTGGATGAGGAGAAGGAGGGTGACCTGGAGGCCTGGCAGCAGCAGATGCAAGTAAGCCTGCACTATCTGGAGAAGAATCGGGGAGCTGAGCTTCAAGCACTGTTCAAGCAGATATCTGATCTGCCTGTTGTCCTGGAGCATAAAATACACCTCTGAGACTCCACTCCCATACGGCAGCGACCTTACTAGTTTCCAGAAAGCCTGGTGCAAGGGCTGAGGGCAGACATCCAGGCAATTAGGGACCTGGGAGTTACTGAGCCATCAGTGAATGAGTGGAGCAGCCCCATGGTCATTGTCCGAAATATGGACGAGTCGCTCCTAGTCTGTATGGACCTCCCCACCAGTTTCCCGGTTTGACACCTATCCAATGCCATGGATCAACAACCTGCTGGGGAAAATCGGAAAGGCCAGCTTCATCCCCACCCTGGAGCTCTGTAAACGGTACTGGCAGGATAAGTGTAGAGAATACACTGCCTTTAGGACACTTCTGGGGTTGTACCAATTTACAATAATACCTTTTGGACTACATGAGGCACCTGCAACCGCATGGACCATGTGCTGCAGGGTTGCAATGACTTCTGTGCAGCCTACTTGGATGATGCTGTCATTTTGTCATACCTGGGATGAGCATGGAATATATCACAGTATGTGCAACAGGGGAAATACATAGAAATGCTGTGGTAAAGGTTTTATTGGCATATAGCCATTATAAATTAAAATGAGTAACCAAAACTAACCAAAATTCCAGTACAATATTACCGTAAAATGTATGTTTACACTGAAAAAAATAGTGGAAGTCGCGGGTACAGTAATGCTGGTCACATACTTAATTTGGCCACATGTTTTCGTCAACATCACATCATACTGTATGTGGAAAGAATCTCTGTGCATGCCTGGTCCATGACATCAGCTGATATATTCAAGCATCCATTCTCTATGTTGAATGGCACCATAAATCCATGCCCCTCTGTCTCTCCCCCTCCATCATTCATAGCTGAATCACAGCAGACAGTGCTACATTTGCATATGTCCATAATATAAGTATGATGACCATTGCTAGAATCCTGACAAAACAACAAGTCACGATGAAGCAGCTGTACACCGTCCCCTTTGAGAGGAACTCTGAATGTGTTAGGGAACTGAGATACCAATAATGTATGTCCAGGTAAGATGTCTGTAGACTACAGTACAGGTTTTCATCAAAAGCAAATAGCACAGCACACAGGTGTTTTAGGTATAATGCCAGCTACTGTAATGGTATGTGTAACTATTTTGTGTTGTGGGTTTATTTTAGAGAGTCATGGAGCTTGAGGCCCAGTAAACACTCTACACGTTTATACAGTATTTGTTGATGAAGCTGGTTTCAACCTTGCCAAAACATTCCGGCGCGGGAGGAATATCATTGGAGAAAAAGCTACTGTGGATGTTCCAGGTCAGAGGGGAGCCAACATAACAATGTGTGCAGCAATATCCTCCGATGGACTGCTGTGGCACACACCAGTGATTGGCCAATACAATACGGAGCTCCTCTCCACATTTATGGATGACCTCTATGGCTTGTCACAGGTGAGGAAATGGGTCAAAAGTCAGGACGAAATGTGCAAATATTTTTAATCATATGGGACAATGTGTCATTTTACCATGCACGTGGCCTCACACAGTGGTTTGAAGCCCGTCCACAGATTATGTCACTTTTCCTCCCACCTTGCCATTCCTCAACCCCCATCATCTCACTCGCCATCCCTCAACCCCATAGAGGAATTATTTTCCTCATGGAGGTGGAAGGTATATGACCACCATCCACATGAACAGATGTCCCTCCTGAATGTGACGAATGCTGCATGCCAGGAAATATCTGTTGAAGATTGCCAGGGAGGGATCTGGCTTTCCAAGAGGTTTTTTCCCAGGTGTATGGCAAGAGATCATATGAGGTGTGATGTTGGTGAGAACCCGTGGCCCAATCCAGAAGACCGGGTTGACTAATAATGATGTTTATCAATTAGTTCATATTTTGTATATGCAGTATGTGTTTTTTCTTAATAATATGGCATTGTAATTGCTAATTAATTTTGTGTTTAATTTTATGTTTTCTATGTTAACATTTTTTGTTGGCATTTTGTAATTACAAGACAACTGCATATGCAAAAATAAAGCATATTGCGATATAGTTGTGCATTATTGATTTGTTCCATTCTTTAATTTTGTATTGGAATCTTTGGGCTTTTTAAAATTAAATGTCACAAGTCTTTCTATTATGAGTGACAAAGTGATATTATTGGCTGACACCTACAGCCAGTGTTATGGTGGAATGCTTTGATTCTGAGACGTGTGGTGTGAAGTGTTATGGTCTCATTTTGTATGCAAGATTAACTGTTGTGTCAAGGTATTGGGGAAGAAAACTGTGTTCAGTTCAGTGTTAGGAAATAGGTGTAACCAATTGTAATAAAAACTGTAATATGATGTTATGTTAATATTATGTTAATAAGACTTTCATACAACTTTCCACGCTGTGATCCTGTCAACCAATTAGCCTCTCAGGAAAATTAAATGTACATAAGGAGGGCAGACTGAAAAGAAGTTGTTCTTTGTAGAGTACCGAATTATTTTATAGTCAAGCCCCCTTTTATCCAGCCCAAACCCACAGTGATGCAAATACTATGAAACAACCAAACCAATTTTTTAGATAGACCCCAGCTATACATCCCAAACCCATGTTGATGAAAATACCTTTTCTGCAGACTATGAATCAACCAAACCTGGTGGAAGCAAAAAACATTATGTCCATTTCCAAACAAAATAAGTAATTTAACTTCAGTTTTCAGTTCAATAGTCGCAGTGTTACACATACACTTCCCTAATGTATTCCCAGTTATCATTATATATTAAAACATGTTTTAGCATGATGGTTCAATTGCTAACACTGTCTCACTGTTGAACATTTACTTTTGAAGTTTAATTTTACATTTACCTATTTTTTCTTTCTCAGAGTATGGGAAGTCTGGCTTCTCAAGCTATATATCAGAGAATTTTGTCTGCAGCATCACCCAAAGAGGCCCAAGTCATATGTTTTGCTGCAGCAGGCTTTTGTTTTATCTTGGGTATTCCTTCACTGCTTTTTGGTGCCGTAGCTGCATCAACAGGTAGGAGAAACAATTATATATGTTGAATACACAGCTCCCACATTGTATGTGTGTGTGCTCACTCTTGTGTGTGTGTATGCACTCTAATATTATCATGCCTACATGTACTTGTGCATACTGGAGTATTATGGATGTGTTAATATAGTCTCTTTTTTCCAGATTGGAACATGACCAGTTATGGTTCTCCCTCTCCTTTTGACCGTGGTGAAGCTGATAAAATTCTCCCAATTGCTCTGCAACACCTCACTCCCAATTACATCTCCATCTTGGGGATTGGGGCTATAGCAGCAGCAGTGATGTCATCCATGGACTCCTGTCTCCTGGCTGCTGCTTCTTTATTTACTAATAACCTCTACAAGACCCTGATTAGAAAGCAGGTGAGTTGAGGTGTACAAAACCCCAGCAAACTAAGCCAAACACTAATATTGATCTCTGTATAGATTTTATCTATATCACACAGAGACCTTTTGTGTTTGTTGTGTTTCTACTTCAGGCTTCTGACAAAGAGCTGCAGTGGGTGATCAAGATCTCAGTGACTGTAGGTGGAATCGTAGGAATGATACTGGCCTTCTTTGGGAACGTTCTGACCTTCTGGATGTTGGCTACTGATGTTATGTTCACCCTGGTTTTGCCTCAGCTCGTCGGTGTTCTCTTCTTCCCCATCTCCAACGGTTACGGTGTCCTTGGGGGTTGCATCCTGGGAGTGATGCTGAGACTGCTGAGTGGGGAACCTCTGCTCCACTTGCCCCCTGCCATCCATTTCCCCGGATGCAAGCTCATCGATGACGTCTATGTCCAGCACTTTCCCTATCGAAGTCTGTCTGTGATAGTGTCCCTGTCTGCTATTATTCTGATTTCCCTTGTGACCTCTCTGCTCTTTGATAAAGGAATCCTGCCAAAGAGATGGGATATATTGCAAGTCAGGACCCATAGTGCACCCAGTAGAGCTGAGGCCAAATCTAATGTTGACAACTACCAGCCTGTAGTTTCTGGTCAACTGCTTGACACAACTTGTTAGATTACATGTAAAGCAAAATTATTTTCTTCAGGTCAGAGGAGGATACATCGATCACTGTTTTGTAGTTATTTCATTGGGGTCTTGCATATGACAAATAAGCTATGATATGATATTGATAGCTGAATTGTGGGATCTCCTTTTATTTCATTGAGTTCTGAAATTACATTTCTTTAGTTGATTTTATGTGACTGTTTGGGGTTAGGGAAAATACTCAGTGATCAGGCAAATCTGCTTGCTTTTTTTGTATTAATTTCAGCTTTGTTGGGACTATTTTGGGGTTTGGCATTTTATTTACTTTGTACTGCCCATGTGTGTACCATTCTTTGTTTAAGTTAGCGACCCTCGTCTTTAGGCTTAGATGTTGGTTGTTCTCTTGTAACTTAATAAAACTCTTCATTCATCCATTTTCATTTATTGTTTTTACAAGCATTGCTCCAACAGGTTGCTCTGCCTATCAACAAATTTGACAGTTGATTTTCTTGCTGTCAAATGTTCATGCTGTCTCTTCCGGTGGCCCTCCGGCTTCAGTCCCACCGGAAGAGACTGCGAGAACTTTTGTTTGTGGCAGTCAGTCGGCCCTTTGCTTTCACTCAGCAGCTCCTCAACTCAACTGCCGGCACTGGCTGCAATCCGAGTGCCGGACTCTCAAGGAAATCGTGGAGCAGGTGGCACTGGAGCAGTTTATGATGTGGCTCCCGAAAGGCACTTCAGACTGGCTCCGGTGCCACCAGTCAATCTCCCTGAGCTAGCCATTGAGCTAGCGGAGAATCATGTGTCTGTTGGAGAGGACACGGGGAGGAAGAGTCCCCACAACGGACCAACAATCGGTGTGTTCATTGGTATGTGTGCACGGGGGTGTTTGTTATTATCCGACTGCATGGTTTTAATTTTCAATTACAGGACAAAAGCTTAGTATAGTGGCTGGGGTTAGTACCCACACCCCCCTTCCACTGATTCTGGAACATGATTGGCCAGAGTTTAGAGAGATGGTGAGGGTGAAGCTGCCAGAAGGTGCCCGACAAGGGGTGTGTGTGCATTGCCCTTTTGCCGCAGCTGGGGGTGAGGTGGTCACTGATGACGGAGATCCAGGGGAGGGGCCATCGTGCGGATGCTTCCCAGTTCCGGATGTGACAGAAATGTCTGACAGAGATTCGGGGGTGGAGGTTATAGGCCCTCCCCTACTCCCTCAAACAGTCTCAGGATTAAACACTGGGTCGAGTTGCTGACCAACCATAGTTGGCTGCACTCACTTGGCCAAATTGTACATGAACAAGTTCAAGAAGGTCAGAGATGACAATACTACAGAGAAGCTCAATCTCAAACATCCAAACCAATCAAACCAGCGTATAGGGGATGTAGACTATGACATTATTTGTTTTGATAGGAGAGGAGCACGTCAGATCTAACATCTCAGTTGATTAAAATTGTGGAGAGAGGTAGACCCTGCCTTGCTAGCCATACTGGATGTCATGTCAGATGAGCTGGGACCAGAAATTCCCAACTCATTCACAGCTCATTCACAGTCAGTCCTCTGGGCGATAAAACCACAGCTATTTCGGCTTGTCCCCAACCCAAGTCCAAAAAACAAGTGAGGTCATTCCTTGGGCTAGCAATCTAGACTATCACTGGTTTCTCACAGATTTTTCCAGTCTCGCTGGCCGCTTGACTGACCTCACTCAGTCCAGTGGAAGGAGCAGTGCCAGGATTAAAGCATGCTTGTGTGGTGATCCTCTCTTGATTAGCCCTGACTTCTCTAAACCTTTTGTAAACTGATCCCTCGGATAGAGAACTGGGGGTGGTAATGTTCCAAGGAGAAGAGGACATGAGCTGCAAGCTCAGCCCCAGGGAGTTAGAACAATACTGTCCAGAAGTAATGTCTTGCCATAAAATGGTCTGCGCTGGTGTGTGTCATGTTGGCTCAGTTTGAGAGAGAGCTGAACGTCCAGCAGTGAGCTTAAAAGCTGCTTGCTTTAGTTTGATGTCTTTCATTTCAGTTTATTATTTTGTGTCTCGATCCCTGCTCACTCTCTCTGTAATGGTGAAAACCGCCATTTTTAGTATTTCCTTGTATCAAGCTCTTCTGTCCCCTCAGTGACAGTGTCATATACCTCTACATTGTCATCTATGGTTTGGCCAATGTGCTGCTGTTTAATTTAATATTGTCTGGCACCAAAACAATGAACCCAATGGCAGGACCACAGGAGTTAAAGTTAAAAGTCTTTATTAACTTTATCCCAGATCAGACAGGCAGAGGTCGAGAACGAGCAAACAGGAATGGTACAGAATCGGCAGTCCATAATCGATAGTCCAGGCAAAGGTTTGGTATCCAGGCAAACGGTAACAACACTGTTATGTTCCTGTGTTCTGTGTGTTAGTTTATCATTGTTTTTTATCATCATTCTTGTAATTTATTATTTTTCATATTCATGTCTGGTGTTCTGTTTATATTCGTTAGTCTTTGCACTCGTCTTCCCCTGTGATGTCTGAGACTGAATGTTTTCTAGCCCAGTCACTCCCTTGTCTGCGTGCCCCACTAGTCGGGTGTTTACGGTAGTTCCGGGGTTCAGTCTTCCTTCCAATCTTACATTCCTTACTTCCTGTTTTCTCTCCATTTCATGTGTGTACATAGCACTAATATACTAATCCCAACTAACATAGAATTTGGACAGTACTAATTATACTAACACACAAATATGTTTGTCAAACTAACAACTAACATTCACTAGTTTTGGGTATTTGTAATTTAAATCACTTAACTAACTTACTAACGCATCTCCAGTTTCAATTCTGTTCTGTAACTCCACCTCCCTATTCTATCACTGATGACTTGCTTAGTTTCAGCGAAGTATTCGCACCTGTCTCTCTCTATCTCTGCATCTCCTGATTCTCTGCAATTGTCTACTCTCTAGTCCGGAGCTGTTTGTATTACATGTGTGTCATTGTGAATCCAGTCCGCGTTTTCGTTTCCCCCTCGTTATTGTCCTATTACCCGTTCATGTGTCTCACCTGATGTTTATTTGTTAGACCGCCCTAACTCCCATGCCCCGCCTAGTTTGTCTCATTCCCCTGTGTATTTATACCTGTCCTTTTCAGTTGCACGCGGCTAGTTCGTCTTGTCCTGTTCTGTTCCCGAGCCCTTGTTTCCGTCCCCCAGTTCTAGCCTCCATGTTTCCTTGCCCCTGCCCTTGTTCCTGAGTCCTTGCCCTTGCCCTTGATTTTCTGGTTATCTGGTTTTCTGTTGTACTTGGTTTTCTGGTTTTGACCCCTGCCTGCTTCCCCGGACTCTTCTTCGTTTGTTGGATTTTGTACTTCTGCATTTTTTGGACGGACCTCCTGGTTTTGACCCTGGCATGTTTTTCGACTCTGCTCTGTCTGCCCCTGCTGTAATTAAATCGCCATTTTTCTGCACCCCCGTCTGCTTCTGGTTCCTCTGTTCCCCCCAGCATAACAAACACAGGTAATCCAGAGAATTGTCGCGGTCACAGGCAAAGGTCGAAAACAAACAGGCAGTCCAAATAGGCAAAGTAATGAAATCGAAAATCAAAAGCACTAACAGATAAGTCCATAAACAGCGGGTCAAATCAAAACAGAAGGGTAATCCAAATAACAGAAGTCACAGACAAAACGGGTCGAAACACAGGCAATCTGACAGAAATAAACGCTGCCGAGTATGGCTAAAGCACATGACAATCTGGCAACAAAGAGAACAAGGACAAAACAGATAACAGAAAATATAGTACCTGGCAAATATTTTATACAAAGGAACACTGCAATCTTGTAAGTAATATTCAGTATTAAATGCTCCTCTATTGTGTAATTGACCAAACTGGCACAAAAAATAACTATTTTGAATTATTGGTTTATATTTTATACAGTATATACAGTATTAGGTGTCACGTTTCAGGTCTGTCTCACCATGTTTTATGTTGATTTATGTTTATTCATGTTGTCTTAGTCACGTAGTGTTTTATCATGTATTATGTTGTCTAGGTTCGTCATGTTGTTTAGTTATGTTTCGTTACGATTTATTTTCTTGTCATGTTTAGTTATGTTATCGTACGATTTTATTACCTGGTTATGTTGAGTGATTATCGTCTTAGTTTCGCGTTGTGTTATGTTTCGATGCATGTTTATTGTTTAGTTAACTGGTCGTTGTTATGCATACACTTTTACATGTTTTTCCGCAAACCTTGCGTTCCGCCTTCTCTCTCTCTCTCTCTCTCTCGTTCTGTCCTTCACTCCCCTTATGTTCTATTTGTCTATTTACTAAAACTACTAACGCTAGATCAGGATTGGGTAGAAACTAACAAGACTAATCATGTGTTCATGTTACCTTACGTTTCTCGTGCATGTCATTTACTAATTTACTAATGCTAGGGCAGGATAGGTTTATTTCTAACGATTACTAATCTCCTTGTTAAACTTGTCATCCATCGCACCTGTTTTCCATTTCCTTGCTACGCTCTTACTAATTGTCTACACCTGTCTACACCTGCATTTATAGCCCAGTCGCGCAACTGTTCACTGCGAAATTGTCTGCCTCTGTCTTTTCACGCAACTCTTGAGCATTACTTACTGTCTTGATTACACGTTACGATCCACGCCTGTTACTGACCATCGACCATTGATTTCTGTTTTGTGACCTTCGTTTTGTTTTTCGACTACGTCCCCGCCTACCGTTTATGTACTTTTGCCCCGCTGATTGTTTCATGGTTTCGACTCCCGCTTCGCCCACGACTACGCCTCTGCCTGCCGTCCGCCTGTTCATCTGCCCCGCTGACTGCTCTCCTGCTACCGGACCTCCCCGCACGCCTACCGACTACGAGATTGCCTCTTCCCTCGGCACCGTGCTTTTTGTTCGTTTTGTATTTGTTTGGCTGGATCTTCGTGTATGGACTTTGTTTGTATTGACTACGCTCCTGGGACTCGTCCCGAATAAAGCCCTAACGGGACTTTATCTTACTATTGTTTCTGAGTCGTGCATTTTGGGTCCAACCCCCACGCACCCGTCTCAGAACAATTTCGCCACCATGGACCCTGCTGACTCAACTGCCATGTTCCACGCCCTCCAGGAACAAGGAGCCATCGTCCGGCAGCATTCACAAGGAATCTCCGAGCTTCACCTAGAGATTCGTGAACTGTGTGCAGAGATGAGGAGGCTCGCCGTTGCGGTCCTGCCACAACCACGGGAGGAACCCACCCACCCACCCACTTCCCCGGCGGTCAACCCCTCGGGAGCCTGGCAATTCCGGGAGCCCCAACAACCCCCCCCGGAGAGGTTCGGTGGAGAACCTGAGAGGTGCAAGGCGTTCCTACTCCAGTGCGAGTTTGTATTCAGACAACAGCCCCAGACCTACAACAGCGACGACCGTCGGATTGGCTATGTGATGGGACTACTCAAGGGGAGGGCGTTGGATTGGGCTACGGCGGTGTGGTCCGGGGGATCTTTCCCTCCCCGTTACCCAGCCTTCGCCGACGAGATTCGTAAGGTGTTCCAACACGCATCCAGTGACCAGGAGCCATCCCAAAGACTGATTGCTCTGCGCCAGGGACGGAAGACCGCGGCAGACCACTCCATCGACTTCCGCACCCTCGCAGCAGCTACTAGTTGGAACGATGCAGCCTTGGCAAATCTCTTCCTGGCCAGCCTGAGCGAGACGCTCCAGGACGAGTTGGCGCGACTGGACCCCATCACCCAGCTCGACCAACTCGTGCGCACCACAATCCGCCTGGACAACCGCGCCAGACAACGCCGGTCGGAGAGACCGATCCTTCCCGGCAACCCGTACCCCAGGCAGGGCCCAAGTCCTCGACGTGAGGAGCAGCAGTTGGAGGGACCAGAACCCATGGACCTGTCCCGGGCCGGTACCAGGGTCTCGACCGAGGAACGAGCACGCCGCAGAACCACCGGTTCGTGTTTCTACTGTGGGAGGCCGGGTCACACCCAGGCTCGGTGCTCCTTCAGGACCAGGCGACCAGTAGAGGTGAGAGCAGTCGACAGGCATGAGGGTGTTGACAGAGAGAACCATCGTCCCACGCTCACCACGCTGTTGATTCTTCCCGACAGAACAACCCGGATTAACGCGTTGGTGGATTCTGGAGCGGACGCCAATCTCATCGACGAAGTGTTGGTGTCCGAACTGAACATTCCCACCCTCCCTCTACCCCACCCTGAGAATGCGCGGTCGCTGGATGGAAGGACTTTCTGCCGCATGACGCACATTACCATTCCCTGTCAACTGGTCATTTCTGGGAACCATCGAGAGATGATCCAGTTCCGCGTCATCCAGTCCCCCAATGACCAACTCATCTTGGGATTACCCTGGCTCCAGAAACACAACCCCACGATCAACTGGAGTTCCAATCAAGTTCAAGCCTGGGATTCTAGATGTCATCTGTCCTGCTTGCGTTCCGCTCCACCACCAGCTGAGGGAGCACCAGCTCCACCACAGACTCCCAAGCCCTCCCTGGAAAGGGTTCCCACACCTTACCATGACCTGGGCGCAGTATTCTCCAAGATTCAAGCTCAGTCTCTGCCGCCTCATCGACCCTACGACTGCGCCATCGAGCTCCTTCCTGGTTCGTCACTTCCCTCAAGTCGCCTTTACAACGTCTCCAGACCTGAAAGGGAGGCTATGGAGACATACATCCGTGACTGCCTGGCTAACGGACTAATTCGCCCTTCTTCCTCTCCCGTCGGTGCTGGATTCTTCTTCGTCCAGAAGAAGGATGGCTCCCTACGCCCGTGCATCGACTACAGGGAGCTGAACAACATCACGGTGAGGAACAAGTATCCTCTGCCCCTGATGGACTCCGCGTTCCACCCACTTCACGAGGCCACCATCTTCACCAAGCTGGATCTTCGCAACGCGTACCACCTGGTCCGGATCCGCGAGGGCGATGAATGGAAGACCGCCTTCAATACCTCTCTCGGACACTTTGAATACCTGGTCATGCCATTCGGCCTCACCAATGCTCCTGCTGTGTTCCAGGCCCTGGTGAATGACGTTCTTCGGGACTTGTTGGGTCGCCATGTGTTCGTCTACCTGGATGACATCTTGATCTACTCCACTAATGCCAAGGATCATGAAAACCACGTCAGGCAAGTTCTACAAAGGCTTCTAGAGAACAAATTGTTTGTCAAGGCAGAGAAGTGCGTCTTCCACTCCGACACAGTTGAGTTCCTTGGGTTTATCCTGGAGAGGGGACAGATCAGGGCGGATCCCAAGAAGATTCTGGCGGTCACCGACTGGCCCACACCCACCTCACGCAAGCAACTCCAGCGCTTCTTGGGATTCGCCAATTTCTACCGTAGGTTCATCCGTTCCTATAGTCAAGTGGTCTCTCCCCTAACCAAGCTCACGTCCCCAGCGGTGCCATTCCGGTGGAGCCCCGAAGCTGAGACGGCCTTCACCAAGGTCAAGAGACTGTTTGCTTCCGCTCCCATCCTGGTACACCCCGACCCCACCCGCCAGTTTGTGGTCGAGACGGACGCTTCCGACACAGGGGTGGGAGCAGTGCTCTCTCAGGTGGCGGCCGCTGACAACCGACTACACCCCTGCGCCTTCTTCTCCAAGAAGCTGTCCCCGGCGGAGAGGAACTACGACGTTGGAAACCGTGAGCTGCTGGCAGTCAAACTGGCGCTGGAGGAGTGGAGACATTGGCTGGAGGGGGCCGAGAAGCCGTTCATCGTTTGGACCGACCACAAGAACCTGGCATACCTCCAGACAGCCAAAAGGCTGAATTCTCGACAGGCAAGATGGGCGCTGTTCTTCGGGAGGTTCAACTTCTCTCTCACCTACCGTCCAGGTTCGAAGAACGTTAAGCCCGATGCCCTGTCCCGTCAATTCAACACCTGTTCTGAGCGTGAGATCCCCGAAAACATCCTTCCTACCTCCTGCACCATCGGATCCGTCACATGGAAGATCGAGGCGGTAATCCAGAGGGCTCTACGGGAAGAGCCCGATCCCAGGTCCAACCCCGGATTACGCCTATACGTCCCCTCAGCCGCTCGGACACAGGTGCTGCAATGGGCCCATTCATCCCTCCTTTCCTGCCATCCCGGCTTTACCCGCACCTTGGCGGTGCTGAAGCGGAAATTCTGGTGGAGTACCATGATCCCCGACACCAGACGCTTCATCAAGGCCTGTACCACCTGTGCCAGAAGCAAGGCCTCCCACCAAGCCCCTGCTGGCTTACTCCAACCTCTGCCTGTGCCCAGCCGACCCTGGAGCCACATCGGCGTGGACTTTGTTACCGGACTTCCCCCTTCCGAAGGTAACACCACCATCCTCACTGTGGTGGACCGATTCAGCAAAGCGGCACACTTCATCCCCCTGGCTGGATTGCCCACCGCCCAAGAGACCGCAGAGGTTCTGGTGAGAGAAGTATTCCGCATTCACGGACTTCCCTCGGACATCGTTTCTGACCGCGGCCCCCAATTCATCTCCCAAGTTTGGAAGGCATTCTGCGTGGCCCTCGGGGCCACAGCTAGCCTCTCTTCGGGCTACCACCCTCAGTCCAATGGCCAAACGGAGAGGGCCAATCAGGATCTGGGGGCCGCTCTACGCTGCGTATCGGCAAAGAATCCAGCCGGCTGGAGCAAGATGCTTACCAGGGTGGAATACGCACACAACACCTTACCCTGCGCTGCCACCGGAAAATCACCTTTTGAGGTCTCCCTGGGCTACCAACCTCCACTGTTCCCTGACCAAGAGGCCGAGATCGCTGTTCCCTCCCTCGCCATCCACATGAAACGGTGCGCCAAGGTTTGGAGGGATGCCAAGGCCGCGCTGCTAAGCACGGCAGACCGTAATCGGCGTTTTGCTGATCGCCACCGCACTCCAGCCCCGGCCTACAAACCAGGTGACTCCGTCTGGTTGTCCACTAAGGACATTCCCCTCCAAGCCACTTCCCACAAACTGCAACCCCGCTTTATTGGTCCCTTTAAGATCCACAAAATCATCAATCCTTCCTCTGTTAAACTGTCACTCCCTGCTTCCCTTAAGATTCACCCCACATTCCATGTTTCATGTATTAAGCCCGTATCCTCTCACCCCATATGTCCCCCGGATCCCCCACCACCTCCCCCCCGCATTATTGACAACCACCCCGCATTCACGGTTAAGAAACTCTTGAACATTCGTAAGAGGGTCCGTGGGGTGCAATACTTGGTTGACTGGGAGGGCTATGGCCCTGAGGAGCGTTCCTGGGTCGCTCCCAGTCTCATTCTGGACAAATCGCTTATCAGAGACTTCCATCGTGACCACCCTGATAAATTCCAAGGACCGCCAGGAGTCGGTCGTTAAGGGGGGGGTCCTGTCACGTTTCAGGTCTGTCTCACCATGTTTTATGTTGATTTATGTTTATTCATGTTGTCTTAGTCACGTAGTGTTTTATCATGTATTATGTTGTCTAGGTTCGTCATGTTGTTTAGTTATGTTTCGTTACGATTTATTTTCTTGTCATGTTTAGTTATGTTATTGTACGATTTTATTACCTGGTTATGTTGAGTGATTATCGTCTTAGTTTCGCGTTGTGTTATGTTTCGATGCATGTTTATTGTTTAGTTAACTGGTCGTTGTTATGCATACACTTTTACATGTTTTTCCGCAAACCTTGCGTTCCGCCTTCTCTCTCTCTCTCTCTCTCTCTCTCGTTCTGTCCTTCACTCCCCTTATGTTCTATTTGTCTATTTACTAAAACTACTAACGCTAGATCAGGATTGGGTAGAAACTAACAAGACTAATCATGTGTTCATGTTACCTTACGTTTCTCGTGCATGTCATTTACTAATTTACTAATGCTAGGGCAGGATAGGTTTATTTCTAACGATTACTAATCTCCTTGTTAAACTTGTCATCCATCGCACCTGTTTTCCATTTCCTTGCTACGCTCTTACTAATTGTCTACACCTGTCTACACCTGCATTTATAGCCCAGTCGCGCAACTGTTCACTGCGAAATTGTCTGTCTCTGTCTTTTCACGCAACTCTTGAGCATTACTTACTGTCTTGATTACACGTTACGATCCACGCCTGTTACTGACCATCGACCATTGATTTCTGTTTTGTGACCTTCGTTTTGTTTTTCGACTACATCCCCGCCTACCGTTTATGTACTTTTGCCCCGCTGATTGTTTCATGGTTTCGACTCCCGCTTCGCCCACGACTACGCCTCTGCCTGCCGTCCGCCTGTTCATCTGCCCCGCTGACTGCTCTCCTGCTACCGGACCTCCCCGCACGCCTACCGACTACGAGATTGCCTCTTCCCTCGGCACCGTGCTTTTTGTTCGTTTTGTATTTGTTTGGCTGGATCTTCGTGTATGGACTTTGTTTGTATTGACTACGCTCCTGGGACTCGTCCCGAATAAAGCCCTAACGGGACTTTATCTTACTATTGTTTCTGAGTCGTGCATTTTGGGTCCAACCCCCACGCACCCGTCTCATTAGGTTACATATAAAATAGGCATTTATAACCTGAATCAATTTATCAGTGGTATTAAAATGGCTTACTGGCTTAAAGCCACATTTAAAACCCAATTAAAAGATAAGGGACTAAAACCATTTTTTAGTATGACCTACATTAAGACAAGATGTGGGGTTTGAGAAAATGTTTGAAGTAATTTTATAAAATAATAGATCTTGTAATCCTCTCTTTTCTTACAAATGTATCTTGATATTGATCTAGTTGGTGATTTGGTATATTGTACTTATACTAATATATTCAGTGATGTGGTGGAGGTGTGGATTGTGTAGGTGGATTGGGAATGGAACCAAATTTACTGAACTTATGTATGCATTTATAACTGTTCCATTATCTTATCTATGCCTTTCAAGGCACTTTAATCAGATTTCAGGAGATTGTGAGAAAAAAAAAAAATGATGTGCTGAAATTATGAATGATGCCACAGTTTAACAGATTTCTTAGTGCAATGGAGTAGTCAATAAGATCTTGACCTACAGGCTATGTTCCAATCTGGAGAGACTTATCACTTATTGGGTTTCGTAATGGGACCCAACTGACACAAAATTTCTTCCTTCCATTTTTTCAGTTAAAATATATAAATGATATTACCCAGAATGGCATCGAACTATAAAACACTACATTGGTGACAACAATAGCTCAAATACAGTGGGGTCCAAAATCCACTAGGCCACTTAAAATGCTTTTGCATTATTTTCTAATTTAATAAAAACATTTATAAGTTCTCATTATAAATTATATTTTCAGCATAACAATTTCAGTGAAAAGTTGAGTATATGAAAAATGAAACCCTCAAGCCTGCATGGGAACAAATTTATGCAAAACCTGATGATCCATGTTATCCCAGCATTATTTGACAATGTTCCAAATAGTGTCTTGTGATGTTACTTCTTTTGTCAGTCTCCAAATACTTTTGTATGTAAGTGCCCCCATAAATGTTCAATGGAGTTATGGTCAGGTGATTATGGATTGTGCAGCAATCTTTGCTCTTCTTTGGTCTTCAAGTAGTTCTTATATAACTTTTATTTGACGAGGAGGTCACATTGAGATTAAAAGCTCTTTTAGAAATGAGACCTAGCCAAGGCAGGGTCAAATAGCAGCTTAGCAAAATCACTATCCATAAGTATGGATATATATCAATTATATACAATTCCAAGTGCATTACAATATACACAGTATGACAGAACATAACACATGGCAGGGAATTGAACACATCAGTTCTCGCAAAAGGTCAGGGTGTTAATGTGTGTTATAGGCTATGAATATTTCTCAACAAAGACAACCAGATTGAATTTAATGGACCATCCTGCTATAAAGGCCTTATGTTTCATAGACTGTTGTGAGACAAAGTTCTTAACAAAATGAGTCAGATCACATTTCAAAACTGTCCATGTTTCTGAATAGGCCTACGATAGAAAGGCATTGCATCAGATGGAAAAGGCATAGGGCACAATGTTTGACAAAAAAAATCAATTTTGCCCAGTCTAAGACTGCAGGGGTCAAAAAAGACTTCAGGAGTAACCTTGTAACCCAACTCAAATTACCAAAGTTACAGAAAATATATCAACACATTTCATCTTGGTTTATGGGTTAAACTGTCCAAATGGAGAAGTTGTAGGTTTAGACATAAATGTTGCTAAGCTTTTGTCTGTAACCAAATGATTAAATTAGACATCTGGACCTGGTGTCCAGATGTCCTTTGTGTTGCACTGAAGAGGAATTAAAAACACTTGAGATTGGCACTTGGGGTGCTATAACCGTTAAACGCATTCAGAGAAACCCAAACTGCAGCTGTATGCAAAGACTGGCCAAGGTTGGAGAAGTCCTGTAGACCAAAAAAAAAAACAATGCAACCACAGCCTCTCAGCCAATGGATTGTGCAGGTTGTCATGCCAACCACTAAAAGCATTATTCGTTGTCCATGAGGCAAAGGCTGACGCAGAAGGAGAAATTATGATGGGATGTAATCATTTTAATCTGCATAAGCATTTAGTAAATTCCAGCTGTGAAGGTTGTATTAATCTCCCATTTTATTGAATCCAAATGCTTTTTACATGTACGGTGCCGGTTATGTAATTCTGTGTGTCACGTCATCGTTGCCAGGATCTGATCTTTGAAATCTGCCTATCCCCTCACTTCCGTCCTCACGACTGTCCAGCACTAATTCAAAGGCCTGGTTGTGTTCGTGTGGAGGGCTGTGTTCGTGTAGAGAGTAATTCTTGTTGCTCTGAGATATTGAATACAATGACAGTGGATTTATGCATATAATCCCTTTTCAGGTGGGGGTGGGGAGAAACAATGAAACAACATCTCTACAGCTTAGCTCCCACTCTGTACAGTAAGAAACCCCCTTTAAAACTCCTCCTACCCTTTTCACCTCTATTACATTTTATAAAGAGAAAATATTATGCTATGATAGTATTCATTTTATTCTTTACTGGTCTTTAAATGGATACTAGCTTTTTTGCAGGGTTTTGGAAGATGATCCTTTGGTGAAATTTCACTGGCCCAATGGGAATGCCAGAAACTGTTGCTTTTCTAACCACTTAAGTGATATTTCCTGCACAGTGAGTCTCCCTTTCATGTTGTTTCGAGAATAAAGGACAGAAGCAGACTGGCACGGCTGAATCCAAATCTGCCCGTGTATCTACACAGATGGTTCTTGTTACCCCATTATCTAATTGTTCTCAGTGAATTACAATGTCCATCAAAGATCCCTTATCCTTGTGGTTGTTCCCTCCAGTTCAAGGGGAAATGTAGATTAGCCGTGACTCCAGAGGCTCCTTGTTATCTTCCACACACAGTATCTCAGCCTCGGTTTGGACCTTGGGAGCATGTTAGCTTTCATTCTGCAGCATCAGCTTTTTAACAGCTAAAAATTCCAATCTCCTGAGTCTAGAGGGAAACTCAAATTTAATCCATTCTCAGCCTTGTGTGGTCATGTCTGTAATTGAATATGGTAGAGTTGGATTACACTGAAGGGGGGAGGGGGTGCATTTGAATGGGAAGAGTTTGTGCTGATGGTGTATGGAATTTTCACTCTGGTGGAGTGATACTCTCATGGGGAGTGGGAGTCAGTGTCTGGTTTCTTCTACAGGCAAGGACAAAGTGTCCCAAGTGATCATGGAAAACTTTCAGACTGTTTGTACTTTCCATTGCCATAAATGAGGAAACCAGTTTTACGCAAGATGACAACTGGTTATGCTACAAACACATTTCCCTTAAGCCCACTCTCCCACTCTAGTCCAATGCCTTAAACCAGTACATTAAATGTGTCCTGTTATCAGAATACACTTATTCAAAGTGAAATGTTTAAATTAAATATGGAGTGTAGCCTAAATCATCCAGACAAGAAGAGATGATGACCACAAATAAACTCGCTGCGCAGGAGTCGAGCGGCCTGTAGCGTAGTGGTTAAGATACATGACTGGGACCTGCAAGGTCGGTAGTTGGATCCCCGGTGTAGCCACAATAAGATCTGCACAAGTCCTCCAGGATTGTCTCCTGCTCAGTCTAATCAACTGTACGTCACTCTGGATAAGATAATCTTCCAAATGCCATTAATAAAATGTAATGGGTAGTAGGTCTGTGACATTCCTTTAAAAAAAATACAAATCCAGCTACTCTAGAGGAGTACGAGAAAATACTGTATGTAAATAAAAAATCTGATGAATGAGTGTTCTTTCAGAAGATAGAGATACCTGCCAGCTTCTCAGATAGAGAGGCCAGAATCGTTGACTGGAGCAGAAGCCTCCTCTACAGGCCAAATGTTCCCATGGTAACCTTGAAAGTTGGCTGTGGCATGACGCTTACTCTAGCCTCAGCATCCTGTTCACTGCATGCTCGATTTGCAGTCTCTCGCCAGGGATGCTTCTTCTGTGATTACCTGTGCAGCACTTAATCAGTTGTGATTGTCAAAAACATGTCCTGGTCTGGTGAACTGTATGACCATTCAGTTTAGTGATTAATTAACTTCTAACATAATACTGAAAAAACTGTAAGCTATCATCAAATTGTCAGTCAATATTCTTTCTATTACATGATGCCACACTGCTGTTGTGCTCTCAACTCATTTCATTTAAATTATGCATGTTTACTACAAACAATCTATGCTGTCCAGCCTGATGGAAATTGGTACCGAGCAATATACCTCTATAGTATGATAAAACAACTATAGAACTGATCCCTCAACTATAAAAGAGTTCCTCCCTAGCTGAGGGGTCAGACTTCCAGCCCTGAATCTGAGTACTCTCTCATTGCAGGATAGGGGCATGAACAGAATTCCTCTTAAAATGTCAAAGCTGTACTTGTAAAACATTTAGTTATTCATAATGCAAAAAAATAATATAATAATTATATTTACATAAAGCTATGAATGTGTTGGATTATCTTATGTTACAAATGCCAATAACAGATTCAAAGGCAATCAAAAGCCTAGAATCAAGACTCGATACTAAAAGCGTACTTATACAGTACATGCGCAAAGGAAGTTACTGAATACACCTGACTATTCAGAAGCAAGAGAGAAGCCAACCATCTGATTACTTTTGGTCCCCTAAAATGGGGAACAAATTTCATACTATGTATGAAAATGGATGTGATTCCTTTACTTATCGCCCAATATGGATGTAAATACCCTCAAATTAGGGGGACAGTCTGCACTTTAGCCTCATATTCCTTGTTTAATTTTAAATCCAATGTGCCGGACTACAGAGCCAAAACAACAGAAGTTGTACTAACTGTCCAAATACATATGAACTACACTGTATTTAGGCCTAAATGAAGTGAATTAATGTGCCATTTCAACCCATAGTCTGAAGCCTGAGTGACATATGTAAACATAACTGGCAATACAAGGCCTTGCTGTAGTGATGTGCATTCAGCATCAATTCTAAAATTGATCAAGGAAGGTCAGTATTTTGTCCTATGGGTCATTGTTGACTAATTTAAACCACTGAAATAAGAACTTCAGGCATGCCTGATCTGAATTATAAAAACAAAATGCATTCCTTTTCATTGTGGAGTATTTCATTTCACTGAGGTGTTATCTTGAAGCAGAGGGTTGAGGAATCTGAAATTTGAACAGCACAAAAAAATTGTTCACCACAAATATGGAACATACATTATAAGTCACACTATAGTGTTACTAGATGGGAAGATTTTTTTTATATCAAGAAGCCATCCTTGTCAAGGATTGAAGATCAAAGCAGACAGAAACGTGAAACGCGGCCCTTTGCAGAGGCAGTGTGAGGTAGGAAACTGACAGGCAAAGAGCCACTGTGTTTCTGTGTAAAGCGATGTAGAAGAGAAGCAACGAGCAGGCCTTCCTATGCTGTACAGCCTCTCCCAGGCATAAACCTAACATTTATGTGTCCCATTTTTAAAAAGCGTTAATCCTATACCTATCAGAGCATGTATTCAGGGGTCCTGATAGGTGAAGGATAGTGGGAAAAATCCTTCAGGGAACACAGACGACCAGTGGTGAGATTAGGCTCATGATCCACCACAGAAATGTATCCATGTACCTTCATCTTCTGCTGCCACATGCTTTATTATCTTGAACAAAGAGATTCAACAAGAGCACACCGCAATGTAGAGTTTCAGCCAGACGGACCAGTGCCATGAAAAAGATAAGAGCGACTTTTAACCTTCTCCGTTTTAGTTCCATGAAAGGATTGATATGATCATCAAAAGACTAGACTGTGTGTAGACTGCGCAAGTGTATAACATTGAGGCTAAGCGATTATGGTGTTCTGCTGGGAATTATTCTCACCATTAGGAGCACAAATGAACCATTCTAAAGTAGGCATAATAATAATAATAATAATACATTTTATTTGTATTGCGCTTTATATATTTTTTAAAAATCTCAAAGTGCTACAGATGAAAAAGCAGAAGTGCTAAAAAAAGAAATACAAAACATGAGAAAAAAAAATTTAAAATCTAGCAGAAGGCTCTAGAAAAAAGGTAGGTTTTTAGACCTTGTTTAAAAGTATCCACAGTCTGTGGTGCCCTTAGGTGGTCGGGGAGAGCATTCCACAAACTGGGAGCGGCCGAGCAGAATGCCCGATCCCCCATTGTGCGGAGCTTGGTCCTGGGGGGTTTGAGGAGGTTGGTGGTCGCAGAGCGGAGGTTACGTGAGGAGGTCTGAGGGGTAAGGAGTTCCTTGAGGTAGCGGGGGGCATTTCCGTGTATGCACTGGTGGGTGAGGAGGGAGACCTTGAACTCAATCCTAAGTGAGATGGGGAGCCAGTGAAGCGATTTGAGGATGGGGGTGATGTGATCATATTTGCGCACCCTCATCAGGATCCTAGCAGCGCTGTTTTGGACATACTGTAGTTTCTGGAGGCCGTTACTAGGAATCCCGATGAGTAGTGCATTACAGTAGTCAAGCCTGGAGGAAACAAAGGCGTGGACGAGCTTCTCTGCATCTGTCAGGGTGAGTGTGGGACGGAGTTTGGCAATGTTCCTAAGGTGTATTCTGTTGATTTCCAAAGATTTTAGTGACCTCTAGAGGAAATGATATGCTACTGCACATTCTAGAACTGCCTGTAATTGGCTCAGTTGTCAGAGGATATTTTGGCTGGATTTAGAACTGGGATGCATATGAACAGTAGAACGCATAATGGGGACAACAGGCCACTCAGCCCATCTAGCACAGTGTCAAGCCCAGGCCAGGACACAAGGGTTTGTGTGTCTGCAATATGACCTGGTAAGCCGTTCCACAAATTGGCAACTTTCCTTTATTATTTACGCTTACGAAAAAATAACTTCTGATATCCCAGCATCCTGTTGGCCTGTTTGACTGTTAACTGATACAGCCTTTTCATGAAGATGGGCACTAAGCAGTCATTAAAAAGCATCACATTTCAAATTTATCAGGGAATAAATAAATTACCATGATCAGCTATCAGCTAAGCGGAATTGCATCAGGTGGATACCACATTCTCTGATAAATGGCATTGTCCATATAATTAGCTAATATAATGCTAGCTAATATTAGGGCTGTGTATATCTATATTAGTGTTAAAAAATACAATAATGGAAGATTTTTTAATAAATCTTAAAATACAGTATTCATGAGTCAGTTAGTGCCTTCACCTGCATTATTCGATGCATGCATGTGTGAAACAAATTTTATTAAGTTTAAGTTTTTTTTTGTTTGTTTAATACAACCTTAACCATACAACCTTAAAAAAAACTTATAGGACTGTACATAGTAGACTTTCACCTTTTAAATTATATGAGAGGAATTCCTGTTTCAAGTCAGACAATGTGGGGGCTGAGTAAAGTACAAAATACACAGAAGATTACTTTATCCACTGTCGCACCTTTTGAAAACAACAAGACATTTTCATATATCTTAAAAGTAGTGCTCCCATTCTGAACACTCATTATACCACAGTATTGGACCACCAATCAAGTAAATAACATTTGCATTAAGGCTTACTGTACTTCATATCAGCTGTGCCCTACCCGCTGGTTTATATGTCTAGCAGCTGAAAATCCAGACAAGTGACCCGAGCTGAACTTTTTCTGTGATTGTCTTTTCTCACTTCTTGTCAAGTGAGTGAGATAAAATATTTTTCTTGGAGTTCATATTTTCAGCCTAAGATGTGCCCTGAAGTAGTGAATATCTACATTTAATCATGTGAATAATAGAACTTTACCTGTTTTGGAATGGCTAAGACATTTCTAAGCGTACGTACATGTATATGCTTTGAATTAATTGCTCTGATGTTTTTTGAATGAACTTGAATTAACAGTGCCTTTTCTTTTCGGAATGAGCAAAAGTACTGTTTAACATTTTCAAGTGTTTTCAAGTGGCAGTTAGGAGATTAAAATGAGATAAATGTCTAAATAAACTGAGAAATAGAATCGAGGTGAGATTTTGTATTTTTCACGGTGGGGTGGTTGGAATCGCTGTTAAAATCACTTCCTCCTGTTCCGTGGGGGTGCAGGTTCTCAGGCAGCTGCTTCACACCGCTGGCTGAAGAGCACCTCCACCACTTTGGGGTCAGCCAGTGTAGAGAGGTCACCCAGGTCCTTCTCATTCCGCGCAATCTGCCGCAGGATACGCCGCATAATCTTACCTGGAAAACGGACACCTGTCATTGGGCAAGCTGTCCACTAGTACAAGACGACTGCGGTCTGTTTACCTGACATGTTAATGCCAGAAGTGGCCATGATGGTAAGCACTGCTTTGTAATAGTAGTCATGCTTTTGAATAATTCTATGTGTTGCTATAATAAAGTACTATAAGGAAGAGTATTATGTTACGGAAATACTCTTTGAACATTTTCCTCTTTCTTTCTCAAAGAATAACAGTTACCTGAGCGAGTTTTTGGTAGTCCAGGGGCATTCTGAATGAAGTCAGGCGTGGCTATAGGTCCAATTTTTTCTCTTACTAGAAGGACAAAAGAAAGCAAGGCATCATATTACAGAAGTGAATCATGAACAAGCTTGTAGCGCAACTTTCCAATATTTCCTGTTCAAAGTACAATAACCGAACGATCGACTGAGAGTGCTTGACAGATTGTGATTGGCTGGTCTGAGAAGCATGTTGGTGTTGTGCTCTGTTGCCATGTTGACAGCACCGTACCTTGTCTCTTCAGCTCCTCGGACAGTGTGTGGCTGAACTCCCGGCCATCCTTCAGGGTGACGAAGCAGTACAGACACTCTCCTTTCACCGCGTGGGGCCGACTGACCACAGCCGCCTCGGCAACTGCCCCATGCTCTGTCAGCGCCCCCTCCACCTCCGCCGTGCTCAGCAAGTGGCCTTCAGCAACACAACTGAGAGTTTGTACCCTGTACAGGTGCTCCACAGCTATATAACTAAGAGTGCACTTAGTATAGGTACGCTCTAAGTTCTGTAACCTGTACCTGTGTCATGACGTTATAGTACTGAGAGTTTGTCCCCTGTACAGGTGCTCCATAGCTACAGAACTAAGAGTGCACTTAGTATAGGTACTCTCTAAGTTCTGTAACCTGTACCTGTGTCATGAAGCTATAGTACTGAGAGTTTGTCCCCTGTACAGGTGCTCGATAGCTATCAAAATAAGAGTTTGTATAGGTACTCTCTAACTTCTGTAACCTGTGTCATAAAGCTACAGTAGTGACTGTTTATCACCTATACAGGTCCCCTATAGCTACAGTACTGAGCATTTGTCTCCTGTATAGGGGCCCCATAGGCACCGATACTGAGAGTACTGAGAGTCTGTAACCTGTACTGGTGCCCTATAGCTACAGTACTGAGTGTTTGTCACCTATACAGGTGCCCTATGTATGTTACTTGTACAGGTGTCCTGTAGCTACAGTACTGTGTGCTGATCACCTGTACAGGTACCTTATAGCTACTGTACTGTTTGTCACATATACGGATGCCTATAACTACAGTACTGAGAGCATGTAACCTGTACAGTTTGCATGTGGCAATGAGGAAATATATTATGTCTCTGTCATTGCAGGTGGAAATCGCCTTCATCACCAAAATAATATTTTGACCAAAGGAGGAAGTTTGAATGACTTAACGTTTTAGGTCTGAGCTTCCCTACTCTCCAGAAAACAGATCACATAATAATAAGGAAGTCAGAGCATGCATAAATATTTCGTACAGCCTTGAGAGTGAGTCATACACATCTAATCTCTTCTGGCTACACCTTTCCCTCCCTAACTCACCACCATGATTAGCCTTATATATGCCATAGACTGTAATGGCACTTATGATATAGTTGTATAGATATTGTTTGTTTTTTTATATTAGCTATTGTATTGTTGTACTCTGGGTATTCCCGGTGGATGTCAGAACGGCAGAGTCTCTGACCTCCTTCAAGCGCAGACTGAAGACTCATCTCTTCAGGCTACACCTTTCCCTCCCTAACTCACCACCATGATTAGCCTTAGACTGTAATGGCACTTATGTATAGATTGTATAAATATTGTTACTTGTATAGATATTGTTGTTTTTTATCGGCTGTTGTATTGTTGTATTCAGGGTATTCTAGCTGCCAACTGTGGTATGCTAGTTTGGAAGTTGATTGTACTCTTCAAGGGTTCTGATTATCTGTATGTTTACACTAGGACTCGGAACTGTACTGTCCTCTCAGATCCTCTTAGCACTCATACTTGTGTTTGATTTGCACTTCATTGTACGTCGCTCTGGATAAGAGCGTCTGCTAAATGCCATGTAATGTAATGTAATGTAATGTATTCTAGCTGCCAACTGTGGTATGCTAGTTTGGAAGTTGACTGTACTCTTCAAGGGTTCTGATTATCTGTATGTTTACAATAGGACTCAGAACTGTACTGTCCTCTCAGGTCCTCTTCGCACTTGTACTTTGTGTTTGATCTGCACTTCCTTGTACGTCGCTCTGGATAAGAGTGTCTGCTAAATGCCTCGTAATGTAATGTCATGCTGTCAGAACCCCCCACCAGAGGGTGCTAGTTCCCAAAGTCGGCAGCTCCTTACCAGACACATTCAGCATGTCGTCGATCCTGCCAGTGATCCAGTAATACCCGTCCTTGTCTCGTCTACAGCCTGGGGGAAGACAGCATGTTATGAATCGACACACAAGATAAATATGTCCCTGTGATAGAACTGCTACTGATGGCGTACCGTCTCCAGTCACGTAAAACCCTGGGAACTTCTTGAAATAGGTGTTTTCAAATCGCTCCTGGTTTCCATACACCGTGCGCATTATGCCGGGCCATGGCTTGCGGAACACCTGCAGAGGCACAGAATGAGGTGGCCATCTTTGGTCATTCACAGTGCAGCCACAGAACGTGTGTGCAAACAAGAGGAATCGGTCCTGGAAGCAAATGTGCTTCCAGGAACCGTTTTGTGTTGCTGCTATTGAAGAGGTTTGTGAATGATGTGTGGATGATTTCAATGTTCACACTCACCAGGTAGCCCTCTGCCTCTCCTTCGAGCTCCTCTCCATGCTCGTTCAGAATGGTGGGCTGCACTCCGAAGAATGGCAGCGTCTGAAAGGGGAACCGGTGTCAGAAGTGGTACAGCAGCCTCCAGTATCCCATCAAACCCCCAGGCCACAGTCATTAAACTGGGCCCTGATCGTAAAATGATCCCAACACTGTATGCTAGAGAAGATGAGAATTTTAAACTTCTGCTTGCGCCAACCGAGTGGTCCTCAACTTACCGCCGAGCCGGGCTTCAGGGGTGTGGCAGCAGGCAGCGGGGTGAGCACATGACCCCCCTGTGTGTACGAAAAGGAAAAGGTGAGTGAAGGGTTCTGCTTCGTTCTCCTGGGAAAGAACCGTCTGTGAACAGGGCCGATAGAAATGTTTAAGATAGACCCATACACTGGTACCAAGCCAAATGGAGGAGCTAAGATTTTCAATGTGGCACCAGTGAGTGAATGCATCAGCCTGACCTAATCTCTGTCATTAACCCTGCATGTGGTGAGGATATAGGGTGAGATGTCATGGTTTCAGTGCAAAAAAAAACACTCCTTACTACATTTTCCCATGAAACCAGGAGTGGTAACATGTTTCTACAAGCTCTGGAGAAACGTGAAACCCTGTTACTGCTGGAAAAAAGGAAAAATGTTTGGTTGTCATTCTGTGAAAGGATGTTGACGTGATGTGAGATGGGGTGTTGATGAAGGGGAGCACATCGGGGGAGGGTCACGCACCGTCTCGGTCTGCCAGAAAGTGTCCACCACAGGACACCTCCTCTGCCCCACCACCTCATGGTACCAGTTCCAGGCCTCAGGGTTGATGGGCTCCCCCACGGTGCCCAGAACACGTAGACTCGACAGATCATACCTGTCACGGAACAGGGCACATGGGTGACCTACATGAGGCCGGCCCCTGAGGTGCAGGTTCAATCTAATCGCAGCACGCTTTAGACACCACTTCTTTAAACAGTGTTTTCCTCTTTCACTTGAGGCAATGACATAAAAGTTCAGAAAAGTACTCAGAGCTGACACTGTGGTTACAACAGACATCATTCCATTACTGTTTATGTTTATAGCCACCCCTCTTCCTGGGTCATCCTGCTGTCTCACTGGCCTTCTGTTCTGAAAGTACCTACACAAAACTTGCCTCTTACACTTACTATGGCACATTGCATTAAGTTGTTGTTGATGAAGGGTCCTGCAGTTTCCCGTGACTGTAAGTGATACTCACCGCTGGATTGGCTCCTTCCCATACTTCATTAGCAGGCGAATGGCCGTGGGCGCTGTGTAGAACTTGGTCACGCCGTATTTCTCGATGATCTCCCAGAACCGACCCACATGAGGGTGCAGCGGTACGCCCTCAAACTTCAAAATGCACACCACTCGTGTCAGAAATGGCATGGTGGCAGGTCATGTTCTTATAATGAATACCAAACATTTGACTGAGTGACCCCCACAGCAGGTTGATATGATCCTTCTGAGTAAGACATACTTTTTGCTATTTTTAACCAGAAAATGTAAAGTTTTACTCACAAGAACACTAGTGGCACCATTGGCAAGCGGCCCATAAGTGATGTAGGAGTGTCCAGTGATCCAGCCAATGTCCGCAGTGCACCAGTACACATCACCGAGGTGATAATCAAACACGTACTTGAACGTCAGAGCGGTATACAGCATGTATCCCGCTGTTGTGTGGAGAACTCCCTGTGTGTGAGTCAAGGGGAGGCAGATACTTACTGTATATAACAGAGATTTGCTGCAATTAACATTCAGGAGGCTTACAACAATGAGCCACCTGCCAAGTACTGAGGCCGATATCAGCATCTATGCTTAGTGGATGGAGGGAAAAATTGAAATCACATTCTAGCTTTTTGAGATCAGTGAACCGAAATAACGGTCTAATTGTTTGAGATCAGTGAACTGGGATAACAGTCTAGCTGTCTGAAATCACTGAACCTGAAGTAAGATTCAAGCTGTTTTATCTGGCTGAGATTAGTGTAAAGAGGACACATTGAACATCTCAGTCTTTTAAGTGAATTCCATTTGTTAATGAATGCCATCGGTTTTGACTGACTAGACGGATTAAAAAAGACATAAGGTGCTTAACAGAATCTGAATATCTCTGATCTTGGGCACAATCCCACATTAGGATAATGGCCTTCTCCTATGGTGGCTCCAAGTACGAGGTTGCTGCCAATCAAGGTGCCATATACTGTAAAGAGCTGAATCCAGCCAGCCTTGCTGCTCAATTCCACTAATGCAGTCAGCACTAGGGAGGAAAACCAAACCCTCTGGTTAAGGAAGTGATTATTAGCATGTGATTTATCTGGAATGGAAACAAGCTGACATTGTTCTCGCAGATCAGAGCAGCTCTAGCCCACAGGACCCGAGAAGAGGGCTGTGCTGTTTGGAGCCTCCGACCGAGAGTCCGGAGGAGGACACCTCACAGCCCACGCCCTGCTGTTGGGCCCAGGGGCTGGGTGTAGAGTGTGCCTGTAAGGGGCAAGGCTTGCCTTGGGCTTCCCGGTGGAGCCGCTGGTGTAGAGGATGAAGAGCGGGTCCTCAGCATCCACCCACTCTGGCTCACACTCGTCAGGGGCCGTCTCCATCAAATCATCCCACCACACATCACAGTCCGCGTTCCAGGGGGTCTGAAGGGGAAGCACTGCACCATAAAACTCACACTAATCTTCATCTCCGCCACCATCACTGCCATCTCTACAGGGTGCAGTGAGTTTGAACCTATGGCCTTGTTCTTGCAAGTTGTTTTAATGTAGCTTGGCAAAGACTTCTAAACAACAAATAAATCTGGATCATTACCCATAATTAGAACATGATCAACACTGCCTGAAGTCAATGGAATATTTCCAGCAGGCGTTTCTGTAAATCCAACCTACTTTAATGGCATATTCCAGGAAGGAAAAGCAACAGGTTCCTCCACAGATTGTATTGCATGTCCATGACTGAACTGCTTTGTTTTGAGGTATGCAGAGTTGTCCCTATTTTGCATTAGTAATACATGAGATGCATATCATATTAGTATTTAGGATTGCACAAGCCCTGTTCCCAGGAAACAGTCATTGGACACCACCTATCCACACCCAGCAATGGGTGCATGAACAACAGACCTGGCTGGGTTTCTAAATCTGTCTGACCCCGGAGATGCGTCACTGATTCCTGTACAGGTCACCACAGACCCCTCTGTGTACTGGAAACAGTCACATGAGAATTAAACACTGCTGTAATGGTACTATATGGCATGTAACACCAGATAAAGTATAAAGGGGCTGATCTAATGAAATGTCCAGACAGTACACCTATTATTTGGGTTATGAGTTTTTGTTCTTCAAGAAAAGTACATTTCCAGGTTATCCCAGAGGGGGATATTTGTGGAATGTGTCCAAAGGAGGCTTGTTCGGGTGAGCCACCAGATCATGGTACTGACAACAGATCATGGTGACTACAGCTTGTTGACTTCATGAATACAGCCTTTTAAAATGTATTCATGCAAGGTATTGAAGCTGGTATTGATGTTCCAGTGTAGAAATCTTGACATAGGTTCAGTGTATTCAAAGTGCATTTGGTCCTGGACAACGAATAGTAGTACGAGATGAACCTTCAGGGCTCAGTGGCATTGATGATGATATTTTAAAAATTGAACCAAAAAATATTTTGTGTAAATGCCGCTTGAAGTGAAGCCAAGTGCTGCAGTTTGAGAAGACACTAACTAGCATACTGTGTGCTATCAGATTGTATCTGTATCATTGATTCCACAAGCTTTTGAAACCGAAAAGGCTAAAGCAGAAAGCACAAAATTCTGATAAGGTGGGCAGTACACAGCCATTCTGGACAATACCGTGCTTCCATTTGGTTACACTTTGGACAAACACAGCAGAGGTGACAGTGACAGAGGAACTGTGGAGTTCCAAACTGAACTTGAGCTAAATTAATCTTCCACTGCAAATACAAGCTTGTGCAGTCCTGATGTTTTGTGCATAGCAGCACCGTAATCTTAAGCAGCTTTTTAAGTGTGTGTTATATGCTCAAAACATATGGAAGTTGTTTTATGGTCACATTTCTTTAAATGACAAGATTTTTAAAAATGCAGAGCATCATTAAATTCACTTGAAATTAAATATGAAAAAATGGTTGTTTACAAAAGGCTTGTGGATGGGTCTCTGCTAAGGTATGTGATGCCAGCCAACATCTGTTAAGAACACGTCACTAGACTTGCTTTGTAAACAACGTCTGTTTAAGTCTGCTGAGACACCCTATTTTCAAGCATGTGTTATGGCAGATTAGAGATCCAACACCATCTTTAGTGTGCTTATGTACATATTCACATGCCCAGCAGATGCTGTCCATGGCAATGTACACAGATAACAGCTTTATTGCTTGTGTACTTAAATGAATATCATGGACTACAGTAAATTAGTTTGAGATTCAAGTGTGGCATTGCTTAAGACAACAACAATTCCAGGCCCAGGATGCCTTCGACCCTCTGGTCACAAATCAAACTCTATCACCAGCACGCAATCCTCCGGTCTGCGCGTACCTGCAGTTTGTTGCATGCACTGCCCTTTCTTATCCTCAGAGCATGGTGTCTCACGACAATGCATTTCTTCACAGAAAAGTTTGCTCTGCACAAAAGGAAAAATGGTCAATTTAAACCGGTCAACACTAACTTATGCATAGAGCTAAAGATTACATTTTGTCTTCCTGAAAATTGACCTTTTAATGGAAAACTGTTGAAGTGGACAAACAAGCTGCAACAGCTGAACCATCAGTGGAGAAAAGAGAGATCTATTCTGTGTCATTAGATGGTTATCATGTCAATTGCTCATGATATCACATATACCAATTGTCTCTCAAAGCTTGTTCAGCATGCATGTCACAACTTGTGTAACATTTGCATAATGTTTGCATAATGTTTGCGCAATGTTTGATTTCACACCCTGAATATAAGCCAAGTGAATGGGCAAATCAGTCTCATCAGCGTCTCCCCAGTAACCCCCCACCCTCAGGCAGTGATACAGGCAGATAAGGACTGGGCCATTCCTGTGTAGCGTGTTTGGATGGCTTGCAGCGGATCTTTGGCAAACAGACTCCTGCCATAAAGGAGCCAGTGATTAGTGGCACCCACCTGTCCTTGCAGCGCACCAGTGCTTCATCTGCGATTTGCTTCAGGTTGATCAGCTTCTCGCCTCGGTAAACGCCATCTGCACAGAGGGACAGAGATGGGACACAGTGTGGGGTGAGGTGAAGCGAAGGGGACTGGTACCATGAGAACAAGGGAGGCATGGAAGTGATGTGTACACACACAAAGATACACACACTTTAAATGCATTGTTTTAATGGGGACCCCCGTGTAGTGTAGTATTTAGAAAATGTGGCAATAAACTAGTTAACTGAATTCTCATTGAGGCATTGAATATACATTATATTTTGTCTGCTAAGCAAGCAAATAAAGCAGTGTTAATAGCAGAAACCAAACACTGACAACCCCTAACAAACCATTGAGGTTACATCTGTTAGTGACCATTTTTGGAAATTGTAATACCAACAACAGGAGTTGAGATGGTAAGGTTAGTGTTGCCACTGGTTACCTGCAGTCACAAGAAAGGGGCACTGTGCA
This sequence comes from Conger conger, assembly GCF_963514075.1. NCBI lineage: Eukaryota > Metazoa > Chordata > Actinopteri > Anguilliformes > Congridae > Conger > Conger conger. The sequence continues at coordinate 32,197,091 of NC_083768.1, forward strand.
TCCAGGATTCGTTCACAAAGAGACTCCGAGGAGAAGCCTGCAAACTGAACACATTGGGACATGCAGTCACAGAAAGGGGTGATGATACTATATCTGAGTCCGGCTCTTATAGATACATATAATATATGTATCTATACATACAGATACATATCTCCGGCCAGTTCAAACCAATCTTGGCCTTACTAGGATCCATTTGCCAAGCTCTGGCCCAGTCTAGTCTTGGGCTGGAACCAATAGCAGCAACAGACTGCAATGTTTTTACTGAACTGCTCTGATGCTCAAGAGTATTCTTCATTTGGAGCATGGATCAGAGTGGGTATACAGTAAACTATTAACTAAAGGCACAAAACATATAGATATGCTCATTTCTCTGAGGCCTAAGTGAAGAGGTGATTCACCCTGTACTGTATGTGGAAATAATGGTCCCCCTGATAGTAATTCTAGCCAAAGCAATAGCCTTTCTTTAGACCAGTGAATCCGGACCATGCCAGTGCTGGACTGTGCCCAGCATGTCTGACATGATTGGCTGCAGCATCAGCAAGGGAGGGAGATTTTGATTGCTGGGAATCTCCCTGCCTAATAATGTCTTACAGTGGTGGCTGCAGGACACAACACCCACATGGGTCAGACTAAAGCATCTTTTTGGCTAGGGTGTCTATGGCAGCCCCAAGAACCGTGTGGTAAAAAGTTTTAAAATTTGGCACACTGATTGGGGACAGTCCCATGATTCCTTTCACCTCAAGTGCTCTAGCGCCACCAATGGGTCAAAGTTGGAGGTATGTTTATGCATGTAAATTTGAGCCGTATGCCCAATTTTCTAAAATGATGTACCGTTTGATTCCTTGGATCAAGCCAACTTCAATGCACCCATTAAACCCGTATTGCATTTTCCATGATATTGGATTTTCTGAAAAAGTTTTCTAATTTTTCACGGGCCACACATTCTTCACAAATTTTTTTTTTGATTATTGAAAGCATTCGTCTGTTACAGTCCATCAAATTCAAATCTGCCAAACAGGGCATGAGCTCATATTTCAGTTACACCCAATCTTTGATCAATTGACATAAAACTTGCAATAAGCGCCTACAGCCACACTTTTAACATGATCCGGTCATGTTGCCATGGTGACCCTGACCTGCTGGACTACTTGGTCAGGTTTAATTGCCCATTCCTCTTTTTTTAACGTATTTATGCATTTTACTTTTGAAATACAGAGCACATGGAAACTCTCATTCTGACATGTAATACACAGATGCCTGCAGAATGGCAGACAATGGCCCAGGGAGGAATGGGGTCACTTAAATAGACCTTAAAATAGACTGGTTTGTTTAATATAAATTGACCTTGGAAGCACCCTGGGGAGTATTTAGTACTGTAACTCTACACCACCCCTGGGGGGAAGCACAAGGAATAAATAGCTTTGGCCTCAATTAAATTTGGGTTACTGCATGAAGATAACCACAATATATTTGATTATGTAAAGGGTATCTATACAGTTGATTATAGTATAAACGGTATGCCTTGTTTTTGTTGAGGCTATCCACCAATTTGTTGTTTTTTCTCATAGAACCATATTGATTAAATTTCCATAGGTGCTCATTGTATTGACTTTCACAGATTTAAACTTACTGATAATGTAGTAGCACATGTAGTTTGAGTAGCAGGCAGACCAAAACAAATTCAGTGGGTATGATTATTGCAAACTTCTGTTGTCTATGTAAGATCAAGGGTACAAAGTCAAACCAGGTCTGTAAAAAGCATGTGTAATTTGAGTCTTTCCTAAGTGTTGACCCAGTGACCAGCTGGAATGTATTGTGAGAGATGGGTTCTTACCACAATGGAGTGGACAGCTCCTATTCGAGCGCAGGCTAACATTGCATACACAAGCTCTGGAATCATGGGAAGGTAGATGGCAACCCTGTCTCCTTTTCTGACACCTTCAACACAGCAAGAGAAGGACATGTTAGTTCATGTTGGACTTATGAACTCATTTTGTCTGAAGATGGAGTTGAAGGGTTGTTCACTTCTATAGTTCTATAGTCTTGTTTCCAACGGTGGTTACTAGTTTATAAAAATGTCTTCTTTCACAGTTAAGTATAAAGTACAACTTCTGGTACTTTGAAAAACATCTCTTGTCTACCCTAATGTGGGTTTTCTCTTTCTGGTAAATGTTTGCACACTATTGCAGCCCTTATGTTTGTCCATATTTTCCTTTGCTGTTATTAATACAGTGAGGAAACGGGATGTACTTGTTTGCTCTGGGGTGAAACCTTAAACAATCTGTAACTAATGGCAAATAGAACAGTGAAGACTTTGAGAGAAAACAGAAATAACACTGCCACAGTTCCATGCGATCACTACAGAGGAAGAGCAAGGTCCTTACCCATCTGCTTCAGGACGTTGGCACAGCGACACACCTGTGTCAACAGCTGACTGTACGTGATGGAAACCTGGTGATCAGGGGAGTTCCCCTCCCTGCAGAAAGAACAGACACAAAATAATTCATAATGTCAGCTATACACTTGATTTAGTGATTTAGGGCTGAAAATAACCATGGCCCACTGACTCTGAAGTGCAGCTGAAGTGCTACTATCATATCAGCACACCACAAAACTTGACAGTCACACCCTAGCAACCGGTTACATTACACTAGTACACTACAATAACTTAGGAGACACTCATGACACTTGAAAACCCACTCATTTATGTTCTCATTTCTTCTTCCTGTGTGAGCACTGTGCATTAGCCATTTAGCTCAATATAGAAATAGGCTTAATAATGCACTGCATAGCACCCTGGTTCTGATGTGTCCAAATTAAGGTGGGATTCCAGTCGGGACTTTGGTTTGCCAGTAATGCCCAGCATTGCTCAAGCCCAAAGCCACAGCCAGAATGTCAAACTCTATGTGGCAGAGTGCCTGTAGGTAGTCTGATTGCAGGCTGACCTCTGATGGCAGTGCCAATTGGCATCATGTTGCTTAAAGAGCAATAGTAAGTTATTTTTTATGGCAGGGTGCTAACATTAACCGAATTGTTCACAGAGCATTAGGCAGGACACACACTGTGCCATTAATATCTTAATAAATATTTGAATGTAATTGCCAATGTAATGTATCATGTATCAGCTGATTACTGTTTGTGTGACCCATTATTCATGATTTTATAATTGGTCCATTTTAATGTGGTCCATATTATAACATATACGTATGATAAGAATATTCTCTGCATTTTAATGTGAATATGACTGGCCATTGAATATTTACAGGAAGGTCTGTATGCCTCAGTCTGTTGATCTTTGCATCTGGCTTTTTGTTCAGGTGTGGGAGGAGAAAGCAAGACAAGCAGCTTGCGCAAACTCTCCGCAATGACCTCATATCCTGGTCAGGTTTCTAGGTCACATACAGCAGACACACTGAATACTGTATCAGTACCTAACCAATGCCTCTGGGTCTGACCTGCAGAAGAGACACTGGGAGAGACGCTCAATTCCTATCTAAATCAATTCAGCCAATCAGATGCAAGTGCAGTCTATGTGAGATTTCGTTAGCTTCACTCAAATTTTTGTGCAAACCATAATGAACATTTGCCATATTGGTTAGCATATAAAAAGAATTCCAAAGTGAAACAAAACAAAGAAATCTCACCTTGATTGCACTTGCATCTAATTGGCTGCTGCATGTCAAGCCCAAAGGCATTGTGACAATGCAGAAGTTAGTGCAAGTGAAGACTAACTCAATCAAACAGGTTGACAAGGTATGTAGTTTCAAACTGCAAGCTGAGTTCCAGCATTATTGACCTAAAGATTCAATCACCAGAACTCTGTAGTGCTAACAGTTTCAACAGTTTTGTGCATAAAAAGGACAAAAAAGGTAAAACAAATTGAATAGTGATGAGAACACACTCCTTGGACAAGGACATACTATTGAGCTCTGAATCTCCATTTTCATATTGAGCATATTGTCTATTCTCTAGTGTCACCATCTTCCCGCATTTACATTCCACAGTAGAGTGCATATGGAATGCACAGCATAGAATGCAAATGTTATCAGGTAATATTCTAAAATGTGGATGTGACATCTTCCAAAGAAATAATTTTAAGAATGATGAAATTACTAAATTGATCCAGCAATTCACATATAAAAAGATGTTTGCTAATGCTAAATCAGTGGGTGGAACACAATATGGTATGTGCATAAAAGGGTCTGAATAAAACCCAAACTGTTACCTTCATATACTGTGTACAGTAGCACCACATTAACAAAAGTGCTATTCACAGTGGACTCTGAGCTGGAGAGAAATGGGTGCAATGGGAGAGAAAGAATGGAATGGCTGCCACAACAGAAATTGTCCCAGTAGCAGTTTGACAACATTTTCCACAGTGCTAAAAACAAGATGATCATGTACTTGTCTACGCATGTTGCATGTAATTCCAACATATAGGCTATGTGTAGTACTGTCATGTACTGTCATACTACAGTAGCAGTGTGCTAAAGTATGTCCAGATACTATGGTTGTAATGATAACATTAAATATCACAGTAAGTGTGTGACAGCAGATTCTGCAGTAACGGTGAGCTGCACTGTTCAGCATGAGAGTGATATGAGCTGTAAGCAGGGCCACGATAGTGCACATGTTATTGAGATGTTTGGTTTACCAGTAGAAAGCCACTCTGTCTCCCAGATTCTTGTCGTGAACATTTCGGTCAAGGACATTGTAGCACATGTTGGTTTTGGCACCCTCCATGAACTTAATGTAAATGTTGCCTTTGGTGACATCAAAATTATACTTCAGGATCTCTCCTGTTGGTGGGCTCTTCCAAAAGAAGCCCTTGGCAACCTCTGTCCAGAATGCTGTGAGACAAGAAGATGAACATGAAGTTTTTAAAAGGCCACTGAGCAGGGATAACCAGTTATATCGCATGAACACAACTTCCAGCTCAAGAATGCTGCCAAGCCATAGGAACAAAAACTCATTTTCTTTTGTCTTTAATGACATTAGCTACGGCAATAATTTGTTATGCGATAATGTGCATAGAAGTGCCTCTTTAGATATGCCATAGCTATGATATTGCAATCTTCCCCTTTAAATGCAGGCATCCCTGAGCATTGCATCGCTTCCTGGTGATTTTGAAAATAAGAGCATGCATTCCAAGCATTATCTTTTACAGACACAGTGCTTTAACTACACTGGCCCAGTTACAAAACTTATCTCGTAAACCAGTGTTCATTACTTACTAAATACAAATAGTAAAATAGTTATGTGTATGTATGCAACTATGAATTAAAGTTAATTTCAGAAAAATATCAAATTAAGCAAGGCATTGTTAAAATTATCAAATACAATAAAAGTGCTCTGTTTCTATCTCTTGCTGTATGTGTCTGAGTGTGCAGCTGCCATATACTCAGACACACATTTTTGTGTGCGATTTCATACCTTCTGGTTCTTCTGTTGACTTCTTGTAATTCGTAAGGTAAGTACTGAAGTCGGGGATGTGTGCTTCCAGTTGCAGATCTTCTGGAGGCTGAAATAATGGCTCCTCTTCCATGGGCTCAGATCCCGGGACTACCATTTTTGACAGATGTAGCGATTTGTATGGGAGTTAAACGGGGAAATCCAGAGTACTACCACTCACTCCACTGCGTCGAGGCTTTGACACAATCAGAGAGATTATACAGCAGCGTCGTTTATTGTGCGTCCCTGTGCAGCAAGCACCTATCCTTTTCCCGAATTGGTGCCAGTTTCACAGTCTGCTTAGTGTCAAGGCGACCAATCAAATCGCCCATTGAGGCACTCCCACATTTTCATTGGCCAAGAGCACACTCGTCTGTTCATCAGAGCAGTGGGTGGGACATTACATGTGGATTTCGCAAATAACGCGTCTACATAAGAAAGAATGTAGGCTACATCATGACAATGGAAAAAATACGTTGTTATTGCTTGGCTTGCCTTGCCCTTCTGTTTTGCCCTTAGGATGGAAAAGACGCCAACTGTCAGCAGCCTACTGTAAACTATCACAAAGAATGCATTCTGAAAGATACAACTGAACCATATACCAACGGGGAATAAAAAACAAGTAAACATTTTGCCGTTTTAATGTACATTTATGGTTAAACTTATAACTTATCATGGTACGTACAACACAGATCTCTCCGTCGTGCTGAACATTTCACTAGAAATGATCCGTATTCGTGTCTACAGGAAGCATTGTAGGCTATGGAAATCTCGGAAAACGCAAAACGAGTCTGATCGTTCTCATCTCGGAAGTAACCCAGCGAATGTTAAGTAAATATGGGATCGCCAGCTTTAAACAGTGTGAAGTAACAGTTCTAACTAAATAAAGCATTGACACACAGTGTTTGTATAACCCATTATGAAGATAAGCGCAAGATATTAACTCCAGTCGCATATTTATGATTTGGGGGGAAATCAGTAACCATAACCTTTATGTACCTTTTAGTGAATAAATAAAAAATAAATATAATAACAAATGATACACAAGAATACAAAATAGAATATATTTTCTGACTTGGCCAGTATATATTTGCACCGACTTGCAGCCCATTTTATATCGGTGAGCATCTAAATACATTCTCTAAATTGTATTATTCAGTCCGCTTATAAATAAGGAGCCAGCCTGCTTTTGAATAATAAATAGCATGTAAAGTTATGGAATGTGTTTGACTTGTTGATGGAGGTTGGGTATTAGACAAAAACTTAAATCAATGGACCTCAATGAATATATTGGTATACAAGAAGATATTATTGTGGGTTTTTTTTTACTTATGTTTTATGATCTTCTTGACCTGTAGCTGTCTGAGGATAGCAGCAAGGAGAGGGAGTTTGGGACAGAGAGTTAGGAGAGGGTGAATTGCAAACACTTTTTTTCAGGATAACACACAAACACAATGCATAAACATTGGGAATAGCTGTCAGGAATGTCCTAAAAAAAAGAAAGAAACCGCTGGCCTACTGAGCAACAGACATCAAACAGGTTGACTGAGAAAAACAACAGCAGTTGATGACAGAAACATTGTGAGAGCTGTAAAGAAAACCCCCAAAACATCAGTCAATGACATCACTAACAATCTCCACAGGGCAGGGGTAAAGGTATCTCAATCGACCTTTCGAAGAAGACTTAGAGAGCAGCTATAGACGCTGTTCCACAAGGTGCAAACCACTCATCAGTAGTAAGAATCTGATTACAATGTATGGAGATGAGCTACAAAAGTTGTATGGACTGATGAGTCCAAGATGAACCTCTACCTAAGCGATGGAAAGGCCAAAGTGTGGAGAAAGAAGGGATCTGATCCAAAGCCTCATGATCCAAAACATACAAGCTCATCTGTGAAGTACGGTGGAGGAAGTGCCATGGCTTGGGCTTGCATGGCTGCTTCTGGAATGGGCTCACTAACCATTATTGATTATATAACTCATGATGGTAGCAAGGATGAATTCAGAAGTCTACAAAAACATTCTGTCTGCCAATTTATGGAGAGATGCATCCAAACTAGGAGGAACCCCAAATTGGGAGGAACTTCATCATGCAGCAAGACAATGACCCAAAACACACTACCAAGACAACAAAGGACTTCATTGGGGAGAAAAAGTAAAGGTTTTAGATTGGCCAAGTCAAGCACCAGACCTTAATCCAATTGAGCATGCATTTCACACCCTGAAGAGGAGATTGAAGGGGAAAACTCCCAAACAAACAACAACTGAAAGAGGCTGCCGTAAAAGCATCACAAAAGAAGAATTCAACGGTTTGGTGATGTCAATGGTTCGCAGGCTTATTGGGATATGCTACCAAATATTAAGTGTTATTTACTTTCATTTACTTAAATACTCTCTGTTTCAATACCTTTGCTCACCTAAAAATTGGGCGGTCTGATACAAAACGTGCTATGTTCCAAGTAGTTTAACACATCTAGGTGTAAATACCAGCTGAAAGCTGAAATTCTAAACTCTTGTCTGTTGTATACACATTTTATGCATAAAAGTTTTGGGGACCAAAAGTAATTGGAGAATTGGCTGCTCAGCGGTTTCTTCGCCAGCTGTGTGTTGTTGTGTCATTAGTTCATGCACAAGAAAGCTAACAAAAGGTCTTCTTTATTCATGCGTATAAACCTGCTTAGTTTGTGTGCATTTTTTACATTTTGGCTTATCATTTTTTTTGCAAATGTTCTGAATAGCAATATTTTTGTTTGGAATGAAAACCATGTTCTATAGTTCATGAAAGAATATTGAAAGTTACATTTTATACAAACGCATACCCATAAACTATGAAACTGTAAATTTGACATCATCTCTATTTTTCCCAGAGCTGTATTTGGATTGAAAATCAACAGTGCTTGCCTAAAACATCCAAATTGTATGTATGGGCAACACAACACACTCTTATTTTATTTATATACTTTTTGGAGATATATATGCATTGCCCATTAATCAAGCAGATCAGTGTAAACAATTGTTTAATCCAGTGATGTTGGAAAGTAACGCTCTTTTGAGCCAGGCAGTGATTTAGTGCAAGAAAACACACACAACATGACTATACACAAGGGGGCAGTGTCTACTGGTGCTGAAATGAAAAGACCAGATTAGTCTGTGTATGATTTTAAGTGGATCTGATCCACTCAAGTCTCAAACACTGGCAAATCAATCATGCCTACTTCCTGGATAACGTTGGCCAACTTATATGGACAACAGTGGTGATAAAGTGATTGAAAATTATTCCAACCAATGAGACTTCAGCAGTACAATAGCCTGTGGCTAGGCCTCTGGAAGCTGAACTATCAGGCCCACTACTGATTGGCAGACTGACAGATTTATGGAAGCAAGACACTGGCATCACATTGTGCATATGCATAGCCTACATATCAGAAGACAAAGAGTGAGAAGGGGTATTTAAAGGAATCCAGTTCTTGCATCATTATTCAGATTACCTCCCCTGAATCCACAGTGTGTTCCTGTCATTTTTATGGCCATACCTGGAAATAAATTTACCTTCTGCTTCATCTGTGCATGTTGCAGGTTGAGCATTTTCCCCTCAGATATAGCTTAGATCTTACACAGCATATATTTCTATTCTTGCTAAGAGATTTTGGAAATATCGCCATTTCATTTTCTGTGCTCATGGAATTTAATGTTTTGTGCTTAATGTAACTCTAGTTGGCTTTGACAACATGGAAATATTCCAACCATATCTTGTATAACTTTTTTTTTGATGGCCTGTAATACTTGTGATATAGCCTACTATGTGGGTTTATGGGCTCTTGAATTTGTGGGAATAGGACCTTGATGTGGTCTGCTATCGTTGAACGGGGTCCGCTATCGATTCGGCAGAGCACAGACAAGCAGTTGATGTCAGCCACCACTTTTTAGCAACAGTTCCGTAACAGGATGAGCCACCCAGCAGCCTTAAGTACTTAAATGTATTACTTAAGTATGGACACTGTGGAAATTTATCCAAACTACAGCCTAGGAGGAACTCCAGAAATATGCATTCGTTTGCATTAACTCAAGACTTCTTTTGGGAAAGATGATGACAACTCAAGAAATATACACTCACTTTATTAGGAACATTTTCACTTTATTACACCTACTTATTTGTGCGATAATCTAATCAGCCAATTGTGTGGCAGCAGTGCAATGCATACAATCATATCGATACGGGTCAGTAGCTTCAGTTAATGTTCACATCAACCATCAGAATGGGGAAAAAATGTAATCTAAGTGACTTTGACTGTGGAATGATTGTTGGTGGCAGACAGCAGTATCTCAGAAACTGCTGATCTCCATGTAAACTGTGTTTTTCACATCCCTAACCCCATCTTTTCTCCAAGCTCTAATACATCTCTACTCCAACCAGCTATAATCCACATTGACTCCAACGTGCTAATACATCTCTACTTAAACCCCCCAATACATCTACAGTGCCCCCCATAATGTGTGTGACAAAGACACACATATTATGACACACACATTATTTATTTATTTGCATCTGTTCTCTGTAATTTCAGATTTGTAATATTTGGTTTCACTATGTAGAAATTGCATAATTGGGACACAGCAATGGTATGTACATTAAAGTAATCATTTTTAGTATTTTGTTGCATATCAGTTGCATTACATGTCTTCCTGTTGTCTATCACCTATCAACATCATCAGAGTCTGGATATCTCATTTTGAGGTTGTCCTACAAGCAATACTAAAACTCTTAGCATTTGAATGGATGTCTATGGGAATTGGGGGGTGGGACTAGACTCACCTGTAAATTATACAGTATGGAACACATTGTTGGCTAAAAGGCCATCAAGGGTCCAACGTACCAAATGAGCCTCAAACCACTTGCTGCCTGATGTGCTGTAGAATCATTCTATTAAATTCTGACAATGTGCATTTTAACCACGTGTGGTTTTTTGTTTTTTACAAATATCAAATTATGGAGTGCAGAGGCAAATCTATAAAATGATGGGTCTTTGTCCCAAATGTTATAAAGGGCACTGTATACTCTAACAAGCTTTTACCCCCTCTACTCAAGAAAGTGCCAATATATCTTTACTCCAACCCCTGATACAACTCTACTCCCAACAAGCTCTATTCTCTCTATACTCCAACAAGTGCTAGTCCATTTCTGCTCCAACAAGCTGCAATATATCTATACTCCCAACAAGCTCTAATCAATCCCATCACAATACTGATCATTTCATTTCATTGAAACTGAAATTATTTTTCACAAACGTTCACAAAACCTGTCTGGGCCAATCGAAAACGTACATTAAAACTGAAATAGCCTTTTTAAAAAGAAACCCTTAAAGTATGCTATAGCTTTAAAATGGAAAACACATTTACAGACGTCCTAAGGTTACATGCTTGGCTAGCAAGGTTAATTTGTCTGTCTTTGTCTATTTGAATTCTTTAGGTTAATACCATCATTTCCTACTGAAGTGCAAAAGCGTTTTCTGTGAACAACCTAAAATCCCTGCTTGGAAGAACATGCCACCCTGAAACAAAACAAAAACAAGAATTCCCATGTCTCACGCAGTTGCTTGGGAGATTTTACACGAGGGTTCCTTTGTCAACATTCTTGCAAGGACTTGTCACCCACGTTTCTCTGTACTGTCATTTCCATTCAGCCCCACGCGCTGGTTGCCATGTCTAGCCGCTGCCCTTCCCCCACACCGATTTCCTACCGTGTGACTCACGTTTGTTCTGCAACAAAACACTCACCACTGCGCATGCGCGACACATCTAGCGCTCTGTAAATATCACTGCGCAATAACAGGCAACGCAAGAGCAACCAAAGTAGTGTAGGAAATACTGCGGACACAACGCCGCATAAAAATGGCAACATCATGAAATCGGTCACAAAGTTCAATCTTTTAATTAATATATTTCTGTAACCAAAGCTACTATTCCTCGTCCGACATATTCGAGAATATTCCAGTCGCTGCAGAGAGAGCGGAAAGGATGACGTCAGGCGCCTAAACGTCACCTCACCCTCCCGTTCGCAGCCACCTTGCCTGATAAAATGTTCGTCCATCACGTACTTGATTTCCCGTATGAGATACAACGCAACTTACAGCACAACCACAATCATACGTATTAGCCCGAAAATTAAATAATTTCATATTCTATTTCATTTTTCTATAGTAACATCCTCCTGTGGCAAGAGGTGGGTTCCGCCTATATCCGTCTGTAGCCAATGGGCGCAGTTGTTTTAAAGCCTTAGGTTAAAGGGACACGTGATAAGGTTTTGGCCAATTAGATGACCGTTTGCATGTTTTGCTGGGATTTTCTCGTAGAGACGACGGGCAGAGGGAGGAATGTTTTCACACCAGCTGCAAGCTGGAGTGGTACGTTGAACACGTCCATGGTTAATTTTCATATTTAATATTTAAAAAATTCTAAACTCTTTAACGTACTTATTTCTGGTGTAGCAACCGAGCAAACTGAATGAACAAACGGAACTCGAAAGACACCGCTAAGGTAAGCGAAACGAGTGGTTTCCTCACGTCCGTGATCAGAGAAAAATATCTGGTCTAAACTGAAGCCACTGGAAAATATGATTATTTTGTGTAGCAGCGTGGTTTCAGCTCTTGGTAGGCTATGTGTGTGTTTCGAGTCTGGTATTGAGTGTTAAGCAGACCTGTTTTGTGGTGGTACTGTATATGCGGTACCAGCAAACGAAGACAATAATATTGTCCTTATGGTAGCTGACGTTAGGAGCGTTTGCTGCGTGTGAGCTCTGACAGCCTGGCTCAGCCCGTACTGGAGCGATGCGAGCAGTGGTCTGTGCTAACAGACTGGCCACCTAGCCTGGATAACTGCAGGCAATGGGTGACTGTCTCTTCGGCTTCATTGTCTGGATGTGCTTGTCCAGATATCGCGGTCAGCACATTATAAAAACAAAGATCATTCCAACATAGTGTGCCAAAAAAAGACTTAATCCCTACTCAAATAGCAACGTTTGGACAATGGCAACGTTTATTTACAATTTATTATATAGCTAACGGATAACCTCGTATTTGTGTAAATAAATAAAAAATATGTATGCTGTTTAGACAGAAAGACAAATGAGTGATTACCAGTATGATTGAAAATGTTGTTCTTGCGACATCTCAGTGCAGCGTTATTTGACATTATACTCTGAACATTTTTGGGGGGGTGTGTAGCCATGAATCTGAACTGAGCGACCATCCTCCGCTGGAGAATCCTTTTGTTTAGTGGACGTATGGCGCATACATACAGCTGAGTGCTCCCTCGGAAATAAAATCAAAACAACTCGTAATGTTTACAATGATTGTTTATACTTTGCGATTTCCTAATCGATGCTGCGGTTTGCATTAGTAACAAAGTAAATCAGTGGTTCCTAACCACTAACTATATTCGTAACAGCCACATGTTAACAGAAACATGTAGCGACGGTGTGCACAAAGCACTCCCAATTGTTTATCGCTTGAACGCGAATATTTTGTTTCATTTCTGTATTTGTAGATTTCTGAAGCTAAATGCTTTAATGAAGGCGTTTTATGTATTGAGGGAAACGGTAATTAAAGACTGAACATTTCGTTCTATTTACAGGTATTGACGAACCCTGCACATTTTGTCTAATTGTGACTGTTTTTTAAAGATTTAACATTTTTATTCTATGCAAATCTGTATTTATTTTCCTCCTGTACATACAAATGAGATAGATGCATCTCCTCATGTCCCTTGAATACAAAATAATATGCTGAATCAAACGGAGTTACCCCAGTCACAGACTAGGCAGAGTATACCCATAATCTCCATTAAAAAACATGTTGAAATAAATCATATTTTGGAAGTCTTCAGTATCTCCACACCATTTTACATGCATAGAATATAATCCTTCAACCCGTTTAAGACCAACAAACTGTCAGTTTTAACCTAGGTTTCTTTGTTTAAGGATGTAATAGGTGATGAGTGGGATTAAACAGTGTTGCTAATTTTAACCATTTGGTATCCGTTTCATGCTAGACAAGGATGATTTAAAATACTCAACAGTCTGTAATTTGCCCAGGTTTCCATTTATTTTTATTTTCTGAGGATCTTCTCCTTGATTTCCAAAGGCATTACTGGAATGAGGGGTTACAAGTGACGATGGTAGAACAGCAACAGCTGCCCCCTGCAGTAGACCCGCCCCCGAAACAAACGTATACGTTTCAGACTAAATGACACCAAGCCTATGTGCTGGATATTATTGTGATGTACCTCAGGTTTACTCTTTTTGATATGGGTCCATGATGCAAAGTAATATAATAACAGTAAGCAGTCATAGGTTTCATGCCTTCTTATTGAAATATCAGCATGATAATTATTTAACCTTATAATTATGATTTAAATTGTCTCTGTGTGTTTGTGTCTGTCTGTCTGTCTTAATCTATAGACAGGTGAGAAATATTGGATATTGATTCCATTGGTGAACTGCATTGAAAACTGTATACATTAATGCATTTTTTTTTTTACGGATATAGGCATATTGTAAAAGTGTAGTGTTGCCACAAATCATTTACCAGGTGACCTGGATTTCTTTGCCCTACATTATGTGCATTTAAAGTAAGCATGTAAACACTGTAAATCCAATATTGAAATGGATTATATCAGCCAACAAGAATAGTCTGTCTTGTTTTATATGCCAGTGAATATTTGGTATATTGTTGGATTATATAAGGGCAATTACTTATATTTTTATGAGCGTATATCATTTAATTTTAATACATTTTTACATTTTGTGGCTAGGCCTAGACCAAAACACTGTTACAATCCTGAACTATGTAGGGGAACACGGTCACAAACTGATGTATGTATAATGTTCTGTAAGGAAGTAAGCGAAAGATATCAAGGCCACACTTTGCTCCATAAATAAAGAGTGGCTTACCAGTGCAAATGCTTCCGAAAACAGGGAACTACTGCATGCAGGTGAGGGAGGCCTCTGCAACAGCACATTTAAGACATTTACCCCCCTGGCTGAATGAAAATAGTCTGGTTTCAACTGGCAGATTCACCTTCTCTTTCTATTTAGATGTCATTGGTTTGAGACATACAATAAAAAAAAACTGGGTATTCTGTCCTGTCATAATTGTGATTGATTGAGTCTGGATCAAAATGGACTTGTGAATGACATGTAGGCATAGCTTTGGACCGAATATTCACACTGTAAGGATACCTTAACAAGATAAAACATTTATTCAGGCAGTTTATTTCATTTTATTTTTATTTCAGTTTATTATAATTGTGATCTTACCCAATTAATGTTTTTTTTAGGTAGATTATCTGCTTATGAGCCCGCTGTACTATGAGCCTGATCAGGTTGCCTATTACCTTACTGAATTATGAGCCTGACCAGGCTGCTCATAACCTTACAATACTATGAGCCTGACCAGGCTGCTCATAACCCTACAGCACTATGAACCTGACCAGGCTGCTCATAACCCTACAGCACTATGAGCCTGACCAGGCTGCTCATAACCCTACACCACTATGAGCCTGACCAGGCTGCTCATAACCCTACAGCACTATGAGCCCGACCAGGCTGCTCATAACCTTACAATACTATGAGCCTTACCAGGCTACTCATAACCTTACAATACTATGAGCCTGACCAGGCTGCTCATAACCTTACAGCACTATGAGCCTGACCAGGCTGCTCATAACCTTACAGCACTATGAGCCTGACCAGGCTGCTCATAACCCTACAGCACTATGAGCCCGACCAGGCTGCTCATAACCCTACAGCACTATGCACCTGACCAGGCTGCTCATAACCCTACAGCACTATGAGCCTGACCAGGCTGCTCACACCAAGCCTGACCAGGCTCATAGCACTGTAAAACTGGTCATAACCTTACAGTACTATATACTGTCATAACCCTACTGTATATGAGCTTGTCCTGGCTGCTCCTCATTACCTTACTGTAATGTGGGCCTGACCAGGCTGCTCATAACCTTACTGATAATCAGTCTCACAAACTGCAGCTTCCTTTTACAGAGCTTCTGAGACCCAGACTAATGAGCTGGTGAGATTTTCCTGGGCACTGCCCAGATCAGAGGGCCATGAGCGAGTGCTGCTTTTCCTTATGAGGGCACCTGAGGAGTACCTGGGGGCAGTGAAACAGCAGTGACTGAGTGAGCCCAGATCAAGCCCAGCCTCCCTAGCCTGGCAGGACGTAGCCATCTATGCCACAGTCTTGATCATAATCAGCTAATGATAATGAGCTGAAGGCCGGACTGGCCATGGCTAAGCTATGCCCCCCCTGCACTAGAAATAAGTCTCGCCGTTAGCGATGTAGCCGCTCTGGAGTCTGCTGAAAGCTTTGTTTATTATTTCTAACATATTTTCTCAGTGAAATCTCCTGGCATGATGTAGGTCTTAACAATTCAAACTTATTTTGAGTTTTCAAATACAGCTAAGGATTGATAATATAGGTTTACGGCAATGGTTTCAAATAATAGTAAATAGCTTCAGGTATACTTTAATCATACTGCATAATATAAACTGAGCTGTGTCCTAAAGCAAACACTGGCATTATTGAGCTGTCAGACCATTCTCTGGCTGTTATGTCAAACATTGAATTTACATAGGCTATTTGAATCATTTACCCTAATTATTCTTACTAATATTAATAATGATATACATAGCCTATGTATGTATTTATGAGAAATTCTTTGGACAGAAATGTATTTATTCACTTTTTTTAAAGTTTTTGTTTTTAATAGCCTATCCGTTCTTCTAATCATGGCCAGGTACATTTGTATTAGTTCCGTTTTTCTGAATGCCACTTGGGGTTTGTACTTTACTGGTGTTGTGTGAGATCAGGGAGAGATATGTAGCAGCCATGTGAAGAGCAGGTACCTGGACACCATCAGCCATGACATGGACCTCAAACTGCAACACGAAATATCATTCAGGCTAAAAAGTGTGTTGAGAGGGGGGTTAGCTGAACACTGATTTTGATGTTTGTTGGTTCAGAGTAGTAAATATTACATTTTATGTAGGTTTATTATTTTTGTACAAATATGAATTTGCACAAATCTCTGAATATGCAATTGGTGGCCACTTTGTTAGGTATTTATTTGTTTTTTAAACTTATTGGTCTTCTGGTGCAGTAGCCCATCCACTTCAATGGTCAGTGTGTTCAGAGATGCTCTTCTACATGCGACTGTTGTACCATGTGGTTATTTGAGCTACTGTCACCTTCCTGTCAGCTTGAATAAGTCATTATTCAAGTTATTCTATGGTCAAAGTCAAAATCACATTTCTTCCCCATTCAAATGTTGAACAACAACTGAACCTCTTCAACATGTCTTCATGCTTTTATGCATTGAGTTGCTGCCTGATGTTTGGGTGATTAAATGGTTGCATTAATGAGCTGGTGCACATGTGTACCTAATAAAATGTAAATATGTTCAATGCAATGCATGATTGTTTGTGATTCTTTCTTTTTTTATGATTCCAGAAGCATAACTGAATGTATTATTAGAGCCTTATGGAACCCAAAGCTCTGTATGCAATCGGATTTTAGCTGGCGAAACGGCCTACACTAAAGATAAGTGGCTATAGCTAATTCAGCAGGGAACCTGTGATGTAGGCATATCTCAGAAATTGGCAGGAACATTTCCTTGAATAAGCCTAATATTAACAGTGTTCTGTTGAATCGGTAATGCACAAGAGACTTGTATTGTGGATGCTGGCATAGATTTTGGTCTCGTACATTGTGCAGTGGGTTATGCTGCTTGCGGAAATGTCTGGGATTTGAAGTGGGTAAGGCATATGAACGTGTCTTCGGTCTGTGATTACTGAGCGTGCTCAGGTTTCACTCTGCTGAGAAACAGATTGCGCCCTGGGCCACAATCATTCTCAGTACTTTTTATTGTAACTGTTTGGGTGTGGTCAGGCTCCTGAAATCGGAAGGGGCAGTCATTGAAGTACTGCATGTAAAGAAATGTAGGCCTATGTTGACTACTTGCTTAAATGTGTTGTACAAAGTTGGCCAGGCAAAAAGCACTACCATGAAATTACCATATGGACCTTGGCCTCAGAATGAACTATTCTCATCATTGCAGACCTCAAGACTTTTCCTATTTACACTTCAGTTTTCCCCATCCTGTGTCCCACTATAGACTGTCCCTCCTACCTGGGCCCTGGTGAATCTTCTACTCTCTTCCAAGTGCCCTCTCTTTAATGCACAGTATATTGCATGCATTCCTTTGTTTTTGCCTCCCTCTTCAACTTATTGCATTTGGTAGTTGTGAATTAATACTATTCTGACACCTAGTTGTTCCTATGTGAATTTTAAAAGCATTTGTGCAAAATTGATTGATCTTTCAGAGGCCTCCAGGGAAGCCTCCCTTTTTTTGGTTAAAACCACGGCTCTTTATTTAAATGAGTAATTGTGTGATTTGCTTGCACAGCGCCCGGACTGCACTGTCAGGCTTGTGGCCCAGGTTCTGGTGTATCTGGATGCTATCAGGGGACAGGCTAATTAAAATCTAGCCTGGTGGGCCACTGAAGTGCAGAATCCCAGGGCTTGCAGGCAGGATTGTTCTTTTGAAATGTAATGACCTCTTGTGTAAACTGTAAGGCAGTCCACACACTTGCCAGGGTTGGCGTTTAGCCCTGCATATTACAAAGTTAGGAGGTGCGCATGTGCTGAAATTTAGCCAGGATGTCTGTGCAGTGAATTACAGTCATGTGGAAAATAAGTGACGGAAAGGAGGGGAAAAGTCAGCATGAGGCTGTAGCTGAAATGCGATGGTCAACAGACGGTCAAAAGACTGACATCAACCCCCGCTCCCGCTTTCTATTTTGGTAGACGCAGTAGACCTCCTTCCACTTGGCAATAAATATGTCTGTGTTTGTAATATAGCCTATTGAGTCTTTATGTGCAATGTGCCAGTTCTTATGTTGATCGGCTGTTAAGATGGCCATGCGATCTCTATGGCCATGCAGTCTCTAAGACCATGCGATCTCTAAGACCATGCGATCTCTATGGTCATGCAGTCTCTAAGACCATGCGATCTCTATGGCCATGCAGTCTCTAAGACCATGCGATCTCTATGGTCATGCAGTCTCTAAGACCATGCGATCTCTATGGTCATGCAGTCTCTATGGTCATGCAGTCTCTAAGACCATGCGATCTCTATGGTTATGCAGTCTCAAGACTGGGGCATGAGGAGTGGCTGTGCTTGTATTCAGAGCCAGTGAGCCCAGTGACTCACTCTTCAGACCTTAGCTGGCCTTTGTGCCTGCAACATTTCTGAGATGTCTGTACTCAATGTTGCTGTACCCAGCAAACCTTTTTATTCTTCTATGGTGATCTTCAGGGGACTTTTTAATTTTTTATTTCTGAGGGGAAAAGTACCCTGTGTATCTTCAGTCTTCATGTTAGCTAGTAATTTAACCAAGTGTGTGTGTGTGTGTGTGTGTGTGTGTGTGTGTGTGTGTTTGTGTGTTCGTGAGTGTGATAAAAGAGAATGCGGGGGAAAGCATACGCTGCATTCTGCAAATATTCCAAGGTCTTTCATTTTTTGGAGCTTATAATTCATATTATATAAATAATATTAAAAGATAAAATAATTTGTCCTGTTTCTTTGAGCGAATCGTCTTTTGATCTGACATTCCTTTGTCTGACATTTATGTTGTTTATTGATATAGCTACACAGCTGTTAGCAGCTTTGTGAGGTTCAAAGAGAAAGTACTTAATTTGAATGAATCTGAAAATATATATATTTTGAAATGTCCTGCATTCTAATGACGCAGCATTCCATGGGCTAGCGCTATCCACTGGTGGAATAGCCCTGATTTACATTTTATTAACATTTCCCAAAATCATCTATATTCTGTTAATTATTCAAAATAATTATAATTACTTCCAAGCTCCAATTACTGGAAATGGTCATTGTAAGGGAAATAACAGTAGGTTTCCTAAAGGCCTTCCTGTTAGTAAATTATGTAATGGGACTGCAGTAGAAAGGGAGAAAAGCGTGAGTGCTCTGCTGGTGTTGGTGGTTTTGGTACATGCTGTTGGAGTGTGTGCTGGCTACAGGCAAAGCTAAACACAGTTGATTTCCTCTTTTTTGGGTGGAAACTGAACCGAGTCAGTTTATGCGTCTGTGGAAAACCCTGTGTGTTACTCTTCACCCCTCATACATTAATGTCTCTGATTATATGCTACTTATATGGTGAGAACAGGGAAGATGAGCACCAATCACAATGACAGCACCGCTGCAACACCTGGCTAGAACTGTTCTTCGTTGTATAATACGTTGTAATATTTAATTTAATATTTTTGCACAAGTTGTTTTATAGTGTAGGCTACTGCAGTCAGTTCGTGTTTAAACCATTTGCAGAAATATTGTTTGTCAACAATACCCTTGCTTGCTAATATTCACCCCTCAGTGCTGTTCTGTGCTACTCTTCACCCCTCAGTGCTGTTATGTGTTACTCTTCACCCCTCAGTGCTGTTCTGTGCTACTCTTCACCCCTCAGTGCTGTTCTGTGTTACTCTTCACCCCTCAGTGCTGTTCTGTGTTACTCTTCACCCCTCAGAGCTGTTCTGTGTTACTCTTCACCTCGCAGAGCTGTTATGTGTTACTCTTCACCCCTCAGAGCTGTTCTGTGTTACTCTTCACCCCTCAGAGCTGTTCTGTGTTACTCTTCACCTCGCAGAGCTGTTCTGTTTTACTAATCACCCCTCAGAGCTGTTCTGCGTTACCCTTCACCCCTCAGAGCTGTTCTGTGTTACCCTTCACCCCTCAGAGCTGTTCTGTGTTACTCTTCATCCCTCAGAGTTGTTCTGTGTTACTCTTCACCCCTCCAAGCTGTTCTGTGTTACTCTTCACCCATCATAGCTGTTCTGTGTTACACTTCACCCCTCAGAGCTGTTCTGTGTTATTCTTCACCCCTCAGAGCAGTTCTGTGTGTTATTCTTCACCCCTCAGAGCTGTTCTGTGTGTTATTCTTCACCCCTCAGAGCTGTTCTGTGTGTTACTCTTCATCCCTCAGAGCTGTTCTGTGTTACTGTTCACCCCTCAGAGCTGTTCTGTGTTACTCTTCACCCCTCAGAGCTGTTCTGTGTTACTCTTCACCCCTCAGAGCTGTTCTCACTGTGTTACCCTTCACCCCTCAGAGCTGTTCTGTGTTACTATTCACCCCTCAGAGCTGTTCTGTTTTACTGTTCACCCCTCAGACCTGTTCTGTGTTACTCTTCACCCCTCAGAGCTGTTCTCACTATGTTACTCTTCACCCCTCAGAGCTGTTCTCACTATGTTACTCTTCACCCCTCAGAGCTGTTCTGTGTGTTACTCTTCTCCCCTCAGAGCTGTTCTGTTACCCTTCACCTCGCAGAGCTGTTCTGTTTTACTGTTCACCCCTCAGTGCTGTTCTGTGTTACTCTTCACCCCTCAGAGCTGTTCTGTGTTACTCTTCACCTCGCAGAGCTGTTCTGTGTTACTGTTCACCCCTCAGAGCTGTTCTGTGTTACTCTTCACCTCGCAGAGCTGTTCTGTGTTACTCTTCACCCCTCAGAGCTGTTCTGTGTGTGTTAGCCTACTCTTCATCCCACAGAGCTGTTCTATGTTACTGTTCACTCCTCAGAGCTGTTCTCACTGTGTTACCCTTCACCCCTCAGAGCTGTTCTGTGTTACTATTCACCCCTCAGAGCTGTTCTGTTTTACTGTTCACCCCTCAGACCTGTTCTGTGTTACTCTTCACCCCTCAGAGCTGTTCTCACTATGTTACTCTTCACCCCTCAGAGCTGTTCTCACTATGTTACTCTTCACCCCTCAGAGCTGTTCTGTGTGTTACTCTTCTCCCCTCAGAGCTGTTCTGTTACCCTTCACCTCGCAGAGCTGTTCTGTTTTACTGTTCACCCCTCAGTGCTGTTCTGTGTTACTCTTCACCCCTCAGAGCTGTTCTGTGTTACTCTTCACCTCGCAGAGCTGTTCTGTGTTACTGTTCACCCCTCAGAGCTGTTCTGTGTTACTCTTCACCTCGCAGAGCTGTTCTGTGTTACTCTTCACCCCTCAGAGCTGTTCTGTGTGTGTTAGCCTACTCTTCATCCCACAGAGCTGTTCTATGTTACTGTTCACTCCTCAGAGCCGTTGGGTGTGCTATTCAATCCTGTTCCGTTAGGTGTTTTTACCCACATTCCACTTTGAGAAAATTGTACATAAAAAACAACAATTTTATGGGTAAAAAAACAAACAAACGTTTGATCTTTGTGTGAGAATGTTACTGATAAACACTTCCAATGTGGTCACTAGCACTCTGGTCAACTAGTGATTGTCTTGTATATTTCATGAATAGGGAAGAAAAAGCAAAGATATGCCGCTGTTATATCTTGGCTTATGCACGTAATTACTTCATTGAAATGCATGAGGAGAGCACATTCAACTGCAACACACACAAGCCTTTTGTGCATGACTGGGTTTCCCCCAGATTGAGTGGCAATGCAAATTATAAGGCCTTAGGTGGGAATCATGGAAACCTAAAAGGCGGGTGAACCGAAATTTCCCAGGTAATGACTCTCATTTTTCAGACACAAGCAACTGTTTTGTTAATACAACTCAGTGGTGTCCTGTAGAGTTTAGCCTCGTGACAGCTTCGTGGGTGGGTGTGCAAGGTGGGCCGAGTAGAATTGCTTCTTTGGTGGCGCCGGAGTATTAAGTATTTTTAAAAAAGTAAAAAAAAACAAAAAAACACAGAAACCCCTTTATTACACAGAATCTACAGAGAAAGGCAGTCCACATATTCAAGTATTCATATTTGTTCCATGCGATATGACTGTAGCAGGCATAGGGAAATGCAAAGATTAGCCTGTACTCTAAATTGCTTTTGATGCAAGTTGACTGATGCAAGATCATTCATCAGTTGCTTGCCTCAGCATGGTAATATTAGGAATTCTTCATTACTTCAGCTAGAGCCAGGTTTGCTCATTATTTTTTATCAGTGCATTTACTTACACAGTGAATTTGTTTTAACCCTTGGAAGAATAGATTTTGGTTATCTTTTTTTCAAAATCAGTGTTTAGAACTAAGTTGCTTTCAGTTACCAGCAGTGAGTGATTGTTACTTCATCAGCGTTGGGATGTTCGGTTAAGAACATTCTAATAACATATTTATTATCGTGCACCTAAATGGAAATTCCATTTGAAATAACTCCGGAGTTGGCAGCTGTGCTTTTGATTTGTGGTGCGGGAAATGGGCTTGGCCACTGGCTATGTGGTGAGGAGTGGTGAGGAGGATTGCCTGAACTTCAACAGGCTTCTCTGTGTGGGTGTAGGAGCCATTATGCTATCATAGTACAACTGGTCATTTCAAAATGGGAGAAGGGCAATGATATTTATTTTTGCAATCATATCTGACATTAGAAATTTAGTGTTGTATTTCTCAAAAATGTCCAATTAATAGCTAACTTTACCTTTAGAAATACTGAGGTTTGGAATAATTTCTCACTTTTTCCCTGCTTGGCACTGTGGCACTGCTTTGTAACCCTTCAGGGAACTCTCAAATTTGTATAGTTTATAAAACCATATTTCATAAATCGTATATACTATGTATATATGGTTTTGAGAGTTTTTTAGGATGTGTTGCTGCTGCACTTTCTCCAATGAAAAGCAACCTAGAAGAAACTAATATTCATCAAACTGAAGAGTTCTACCTCACATATAGTATGTGAAGATAAAGTGTCCTGTTTGTAAATGTATCAGAAGAAACCTTTTGAGAGCATTTTTTCTACTCAAGTAAGCATAGACCGAACTTATTGTTCAGTGAAATATAGCATTGCTCTGCAGTATTATTAGCATTATTGATATCGAGTGATATTCATTTAGCCTTTTATTTAACGTAGACCTAGATGAAGCAATGACAGTAACGCCATTTCTTTCAGATGACAGTACGGGCCTGCACAGGGTCAGGGCTGTTGGTCATATGGCTATGGCCTCAGCATGGCACAGAGACGGTCACCTGGGAATTCCAGCTGGGAATGCTGTGAGAGAGACGGCAGAGCCAGTACAGTGACAAAGTTCCTCATTACATTTCAGAGATTTTGCAGCGAGCGGAACCGCTAAGGTTTAGAGAGACGTGGGAACTGCTTTTTCAGAGAAAGGTGGTCACCGGTCACATGTTGCTCTACACGTGGGAAACTGCACGTGTGGGAAAATGATGTGAAAGGGCCATTCTCGGACATTGTAAATAGGGATTGGTAGTCGTTCTGAACAATTTACGGAAAGGTGGTAATGTTCCAAATGAAGATGACCATTATAGTGGCCTAGTTGTTGTTATAGCACTTTTAATTTGGTGCTTCGGTGCTCACTTCTCACTGCTCACTCAGTTATTTAACCAAGCTCGCTTTTTCAATCATCGTTATAACACGCTTTATGAAGCACATCATTTTCGTGGGAATCGTTTAGCAGTACTGAACTTTGCATTCATATGTTGTATGAATATTGTGTATGTATGTGGTTAAGCACCACCATGTGTCACTAACTGTAGTTAAGTGTTATATGACTTAAAGGTGAATTCTGATGTGTGACCGACATTAAATATGAGAAATGCTGAAATATGACAGCCATGTGCTTTATTCATACACATTGCTTGCATTGCATAGCACCTTGTCAGAGGACGTCTGCACTTGACTAGACGCGTGTGACATTCGTTGATAAGAAATATTTAAACGGGCGTGAGATTGTTGTTTCGGAGGAAGCCTATTACAGGCCACTTTGTTTGACTGACATATTTGTAATGCGTCAGGTTTGAATGTTTCTGTTAGCCAAGCGAAGGTGTAATATCAAGGCAGAAGATACATTTGGCAAAAACTCAGACAAGATGATGGTGAGAATGCATCACAAATGGCTGCTGGAATGACCGGTTTCTAATAGCACTGTAAACGGCATAACATGCTTATAATTCTGTGGTGAAGTGATGATTCAGTTTTTACACATTTTGGCAATTATAACTTCTTTTCAATGGAGATGATATAAAACCAGACCGCTGACACTATCACAACCTCCTGGTTTTCAGGATTCCTGGTTCTCCAGATGACTCCCATTGAGATAACGATCTCCGTTTCAAGGGATCCCTGATCAAGAGCTAGCAACACGCAGCACAACATGCTTTGTAGGGTGTTGTAATTCATGCTGTGCCTGGGAACTAAAACGGTCTTTTAATTGTTGAAATCAGGGCAGGGTTCATCCGCCTGTCAATTTTCGATCCACCGGTAGCCCGGAGAAAAATGTAGGCTAATTAAAATAATTGCACCTTTTATCAGCCTTATTGTTCTATTGTAATGCAATCAGTCTGATTTTCAGGAGCATGCATGGAAAGTGCTATCCAAGACGATATTAAACGAGTTAGACAGAGAGATTCTGTCTAAATCCCAAATTCATTTGTGTGAACTGTTTATTAGCTTGTTAAGATGCGCATTGTCGCCTTGGCCAGCCAACTTCGTGCAGACAGACTTGGCTTGTTCTCTTCCTAAACAGCTACTCTTGTATCCTATTCAGCCTAAATAATGCGCAGAAATGAATTTTCCATTAGTTGTAGTATAATATCCACATGACCAAAATTGATTTTAGTCTAGATGAGATATTGTGGTTGTGTGATTTTCAGTGTCTCTGCCTCTTTATGAGAGAGCATAAAACATATTTGTTTTCGGAGATGCCATTCCCAAGCAACAATTTGTGTACGTTCATTGTTATGCATAACTCCGCATTCATTCATATAATTGAGTAATAACCAATGCTGATTTATTTATGAGGATCCTGGCAGATATTGATGGGGGAGGGTTTTCTATTTAGAACTGAAAGCGCAGTTTTACTACCGAGATAACCCAAGGTTTAATAGCATTCCAGGTTTTGCATGTTGGACCTTCAGGGGCAAATGCATCTTAATCTTGATGAAGTTCACTGATAAGACCTCTTTAAGATGGGGTCAGTCCTAATGGCATTTGTTTCATATTTAAGAGGTTCTTAGTAGTTTGTTCAGTCAGGGTGGATGCTTTCGTTTGGGTGTCTTGTTTGGACTGCCATTGATGCAGGTCAGACACGCACCGGTTGCTGCCTGCCCACCTAAACAGAAACGTGGATAGCGCAGCGACACCCCACATCGAGGAGGATTGTGTTCTGCATGCTCTGCAGGATGTGTATGCTGTTCTGCATGGTATTCTGCAGGATGCGTATGCTATTCTGCATGGTATTCTGCAGGATGCATATGTTATTCTGCATGGTATTCTGCAGGGTGTGTATGCTATTCTGCATGCTATTCTGCAGGATGTGTATGGTATTCTGTATGATATTCTACAGGATGTGTATGCTATTCTGCATGCTATTCTGCAGGATGTGTATGGTATTCTGTATGATATTCTACAGGATGTGTATGCTATTCTGCATGCTATTCTGCAGGATGTGTATGCTATTCTGCATGGTATTCTGTAGGATGCGTATGCTATTCTGACATGAATGGCATTCTTAAGGATGATAAGAGACAATTACCTTATTCTATGAGTGAAGATATACACCCCCACCAATTTTGGTGACAGTACCTTTGTTAGAACAGGATTTACATGCTGCTGAAAATGCTTTAAAATGAAATGCTAATTTGTGAGTGTATTTTTTGCTATTATTTATGTTTTGTAAAGAGGCATTACTCTGAACCTAAGTAGGATTCACAGAAAGAAACTCTCATGAAAGAGTCTTTCATAATTCATAAAAAGTAACACATATATACAATTACAAGATCTGAGACAATGAGGTGGGAGGTTTTTCTAAAATTGGCTATTTTTACATGGAATGAGACTGTTACAATTAGCTAGGTGTTTGTATTGTACATGGACAAATTAGAAAATAAGTAGCCTAAAAGATCTTTGGAAACGAAAAATGAATCAACATATTTCCTTGTATTCAGTTAAGACCTTTTCTTCACAAGCACAAGTTATTTTGGTATGTTATCACTCGACTCAACCAAAGAAAAACAATTTTGCTCGTATTTGTTAGTGAAAGTTAAGGACACATGTTCTTTGAATTCCAGCCATTATTCTGTGGAACTGTACATGTGCTATACCCAGTGTTATGATTTTGGAATTTATTCCAACCTACTGTGATTCGGTCAGGAAACTGGTTTCTGGTTTCGACTCAATCAGCTACTCATGAACTTTGACTAGATGTGAAACTTATGAAACGTGACTCAAGTTCTCTTTTAGCTGTTCCTCTGAGCCCTCTGAGGTCAGAGTTCACTGGACCTCCTGATATATTTGATGCGTGTTTGTTTTGGATGAATCTACATTTAGTTTCCCACCCTGTTCATCAAGCAGTCCTGCAGTCCAGTGAATGACCACCTAAGTTGTCCAGTTTCTCTTATATAAAATAAGAAGGTGGAGAGACTCCAAGGCAAACATAATTTGACACCCTCTACCTCCTTATTTCATGATATTTTTTGCATTTGCACTGTATATTTTGTTTGATATTTTTTAAATTATTTATCTGTGGAGGACTACCTGCCGCAGTTTCTGTTCTAGTCCTGTACTTTAAGCAGTTGTTTTTGTATCATTGGATATGAATTATATTTGAGTTCTAGTTCATATTCTGCACCTGTAATAAATACAGGTGATTGTTTGTCCTGCCCACCAAGTCAGTCCTGCCCACAGTATTGTGGAGGTTTTGTTATTTATCTGTTTTATACATTCCAATGTCAGTGAGTGGATTTGTTTCTGAAGCATCTGAGCCTTTGGTCAGTTAGTAGTAAAAAAAGAAAATCCAGAACAAAAACAAATGAATGTGCAGGGTGTAATAAGTGTATTTTGACTGTAGCCAAGCCTGCTACACCAGCAGGCCTGGAAGACACGAGACGTTAAGGGATGTGTTGTGAGTGTGATGATGTCCTGGCCGGTCTGTGTAATGGCAGCGTCTCTCCCTCTTAGACAGCGTCTTAGACACCAGCGATACACAGACAGGCAGTGCCACGGAGCCTCTCCACGTGTCAGCACCTCCCTAAATCCCCTTAATCTGCTCCCTAAAAATGATTCAAAGGTTGGCTGTTTGGGCGCATTTTTGACAGTCGCGCACACATAAGCGGTTAAAGCGCTGATGTGCCACTGCTCAACTGTCCATGTTTTCATTCCGCTTCAGGACTATGACTCTTGACACCAGCATCTCTCTGCAGTAAGACCTGGGCTCTGTGTTCAGTACACAGACTCTGCAGTAAGGCCTGGGGCCTGTGTTCAGTACACAGACTCTGCAGTAAGACCTGGGGCCTGTGTTCAGTACACAGACTCTGCAGTAAGGCCTGTGTTCAGTACACATACTGTGCAGTACGACCTGGGGTCTGTGTTCAGTACACAGACTCTGCAGTAAGACCTGGGGCTTGTGTTCAGTACACAGACTCTGCAGTAAGACCCAGGGCCTGTGTTCTGCAGTAAGACCTGGGCTGTGTGTGTCTGCTGGTTGTGTGGGGCTGAGTGTGTTTGCTGTGCACTGTGTGTGGAGGACCTGGGCTGTGTGTGTCTGCTGGTTGTGTGGGGCTGTGTGTGTCTGCTGGTTGTGTGGGGCTGTGTGTGTCTGCTGGTTGTGTGGGGCTGTGTGTGTCTGCTGGTTGTGTGGGGCTGTGTGTGTCTGCTGGTTGTGTGGGGCTGAGTGTGTTTGCTGTGCACTGTGTGTGCCCTGCTGCGGCGCAGTGCTGCAGCGCATACGTGGCGTGTTTCTCTCGGCCCAGAGAAAGCCGTCCTTTCAGCCTCGCAGCAGATGGCGTGTCTTATCTGAGCCTTTAACACACGGGCGGCCGCCTCCCACGTTTTTACAACCGCCTCCCGAGCGTGTGAGCAAGCAGAATCATAACCGAAAGTAAACAGTGTGGGCTTTCTGCAGGAGCTGCTGGAGCTCTAGATCGGAGGGGCGTGTCCCCTGTTTCTGGAGCTCTAGATCAGAGGGGCGTGTCCCCTGGTTCTGGAGCTCTAGATCAGAGGGGCGTGTCCCCTGGTTCTGGAGCTCTAGATCAGAGGGGCGTGTCCCCTGGTTCTGGAGCTCTAGATCAGAGGGGTGCGTCCCCTGGTTCTGGAGCTCAAGCTCTCGCTCCCTGGTTCTGGAGCTGTGAAACAAGGGGAAATCTCAGAGGGACAAAGAGAGATAAAATGGACTCACTTCTGTTTGACCTCACTTTCATTCTGTGTAGCTGCTATTTCTTCCTTTATTTATTTAACATGTTGCCCATTGATTTCGGCTATTTCGGTTTGTACAAGCTTAGATGCTAGCAAAACCACTGGGATTTTATTTGCATTTCAGTTGCAATCTAGCCAGTTTAGCAGCAATTAGTGCCATGCATTTTAATTAATTTCACAGTCCAATATTATGTCTCCCAAGGCAGCATGTGCAGAAGATCAACCCCCTTCTTTGTCTCTAAGCTCTGCACAAACCTCTCCTTCCTGGGTAAATAATGATGACTCATTCCTGAGACCTGCAGTCACTCACTATTCAGGATGTAAAATGACAAATATTTCTGCATTCTTTGCAGCTTTTTAATCTGTCCTTTGGGAATATTTATGAGAAAGAATACTGTTATTGATCTCCCTTCATTTCTTTTAAGCGTTCATACACTGATCCACTGATCCAGCTGACGATTTGTAACATTGTGTTTCAGCTCAAATCTAATATTGCGTCCCAGCCTGAGGCTAAAGGTTGTGACGGGGGGGGGGGGGGGGGGGGGGGCGTGGCTTCAGGAATGATACTGTAAACCAATAAGACTTTCAGCTGAAAGCCTGCTTTGTTCAAACTGGCATTGACTGCACACAAGTTCTACTCAGTTTTTGGTTCATGAAACCTAAATTAAAAGGGTGAGGTTTGTGCAGTGCGGTTTGACTGAGTTACACATTTTTGACAGTAAAAATTCTTGCTTTTTGGCACAGTGTCACAGTGCTGCATTGTTGTGGAATAACTCAACAGTGCACATGTCCTTCTGTAGTCCTGAATGTAAATCACAGATCAATCACAGGAGTTTATTTTGTACTGTGAGGCAGGAGTCTCCCTGCAGACCGGATCTCTCGGACTGTGGCTATGGCTGCGTCAGTGGCTAGCTATCGCTTTAGCACGTCCCTGAAGGGGACCTATTGCTGCATCAATGGCTATCCTAATTCTTTAGCACCTCTCCAAAGGAGCCCACCACTACGTCAGTGGCTAGGCTAATGCTTTAGCACCTCCCTGGAGGGGCCCAGCCCTGCGTCAGTGGCTAGCTAAGGCATTAGCACCTTCCCTAAGGGGCACAGCCTTGCTTACCAAATTTTCCTTTAGCACTGCGTGCTGTCTGACAGACCCCGAGGCAGAAAACTCGCATTGTAATTGAATGCGCATATTGAATGTTACGATGGCATTTTGTGGGTTGAAACTGTTCCCAAATGAAGAT
The DNA here is from genome assembly GCF_963514075.1 of Conger conger. Taxonomy (NCBI): domain Eukaryota; kingdom Metazoa; phylum Chordata; class Actinopteri; order Anguilliformes; family Congridae; genus Conger; species Conger conger. The sequence goes on from NC_083768.1 coordinate 32,226,995, forward strand.
GTGAAAGTGAAAGCCTCGCTCCTGGCTTTAGCTGCTGTGAGCGGGGGGGAGGAGGGCCCGCGCTAGCTCTGAACACGGGGCAGAGAGGGGGCCTGTTCTCCTGCACCGCCGATGACATCACGCCGGCCGGAAGGACAGCGAGTTCAGGCTCCGCTCTGAGAACGGACAGCAGCACGGGAGAGAGCACAATGAAAGCAGGCTTAGAGCAGATGTCACCTTTCACCTGTTTTCCCCTTTTCACCGGAGTGGGGTTTTTTTGGCCGCGCTGCGATCGTACAGAACGCCGGGCTGGGTCTGGTTTTACCTCTTTAGGAAGAAAAAATGTGCTCGTGAAAACTCTGTACACGGAGTAAAAATGGCCATTGTTTAGAGTGATACAGATCAGTACTGTGCAGTACTGCAAGTGCAGTCTTAGGCACCCTAGACTTTATAATATATACGTTTCTTTTTGTGTGTGTGTTATTATAAAAGAACACATTTGAGATTTCCAAATATTCATTTTCCTAAAGATTTAATTTTCCAGAGACATTTTTGTATTTAATATAACATTACTGTAAGCAACTGACTACTTTTTACATAATAACTTGATCAAGGCTGTCTGAGATCAGAAGCAAGGTGCCAACCAAAGTCTGCAGAAGCACTGTGGCAAGTTCTCCAACATGCTTGGAACAACCTCCCTGCTGATTGTCTTATAGAACTGCTGGACAGCGTTGGCTATCTCAGAGAAGTGATGCAGTTTTAGCGCCGAAGGGTGGTCACAAAAAATATTGATTCAGTTTTGAACTATTCTGCCAAATTACTAAAATGTAATGTAAAATGTATATTACGTTTATTTAGGGGCTTTCATTGAATTATTTTTGAAAGAATCTTATCTATGCAGAATGTTATACAGGTGCCTAAGACTTGTACAGTACTGTATTTGATTTTTACATTTGTCTCTTGAGATATTATTTCCCCAAGTGCTGCCATCCAAGATGCCTAAAGTCAAGGTGACTATATGTTAGGTTAGAACTAGGTTAGTCACATTACCGTTTCAACCATGAATGAAAAATCCTGTTTCTAATTGCCATTTTCCAATATCTCTATCGCCTCTCATTCTCCGATTTTAGTCCGATTTTAGTCCTGCTATATTTCCAGGACTTTTGATGGGATAATGGATTTTGCGCCATTGGGAATTTTGGAATTGGCCTAAATAAAGATTTGCCCTTTTGTGTTTTGACACTACATTGACACCGTATATTGCTTCCCTGTTACTTTGCATATCTGGGTATTTTCTCTGAGTAATATGGAATGTTAAAACTTTTTCAACTTGATCGTTGAGGGTAAGGTTCATTTTAAATGGACTGCTGAATAGTCAGTCACTGCCCAACTCATTCTGTATTGTGTTCTCATATATTGTAAAACCATTCATCACCTGAGATATTTATTTTGTGCCAAAATGCCTTTTTTTATATACTGCTTGGCCGTGCCAGTTGGCTTGAAGGCCAACATATTGCGGAATGCATTCCTGCAGAGTTAATTAGCGCTTGGGATAATGCAGAGGGCATTGTCGTGTGGTGAGGGACACAGGGCCCTCACCACACGACAGACACAGGGCCCTCACCACACGACAGACACAGGACCCTCACCACACGACAGACACAGGGCCCTCACCACACGACAGACACAGGACCCTCACCACACGACAGGACCCTCGCCACATGACACACACAGGGCCCTCACCACATGACAGGGCCCTCACCACACGACAGGGCCCTCACCACACCACACACACAGGGCCCTCACCACACGACAGGGCCCTCACCACACACACAGGGCCCTCACCACACGACAGGGCCCTCACCACACGACAGGGCCCTCACCACACGACAGACACAGGACCCTCACCACACGACAGGACCCTCGCCACATGACACACACAGGGCCCTCACCACACGGCCCTGTGTCTGTCGTGTGGTGAGGGCCCTGTCGTGTGGTGAGGGCCCTGTCGTGTGGTGAGGGCCCTGTCGTGTGGTGAGGGCCCTGTCGTGTGGTGAGGGCCCTGTCGTGTGGTGAGGGTCTTGTCGTGTGGTGAGGGCCCTGTGGTGTGGTGCGGGCCCTGTCGTGTAGTGAGGGTCTTGTCGTGTGGTGAGGGCCCTGTCGTGTGGTGAGGGCCCTGTCGTGTGGTGAGGGCCCTGTCGTGTGGTGAGGGTCTTGTCGTGTGGTGAGGGCCCTGTCGTGTGGTGAGGGCCCTGTGGTGTGGTGAGGGCCCTGTGGTGTGGTGAGGGCCCTGTGGTGTGGTGCGGGCCCTGTCGTGTGGCGAGGGTCTTGTGCCTCGCAGGTGCGCTGGTCTGGCAGGTGCCTGTGCTTCATTAGGCAGGAGGGAGCAGTGCTGACGGGGCTGCAGACCTGCAGGGTGAGACGGGCCTGTGTGAATGTGCTGAGCCAGACTCTTAACTAAAAGAGACATATTTTTATGTCCATCTCCTGGGTGTGTGGACGAGAGAGGAGGAGCACTGCTAACCGTTAAACTTTTTTTCTGTTTCCTGTGTGTGTGGTTCAGCCTACTGATGCCCATGCCCTCTTCAGTTGGAGGGCAGCCAGTGTCTAAGTGGCAATTTCGTTTCTGCTAAAACGATGAAGCAATCGTTTAAAAAAACATGAGTTTATTTAAAGAAATGCATGCGCCTGGAGCATTTGCAGAGGTACAGAGCTTCACGTTTCCTCAAAATATTGAAAATGATAACAATGAAATTGCCTGGCCTCTTTTCTCTGCCAGTGTGTGTTACATCATAGTCCTATTATTGCAGTAACTAAACTGACAGATTTCCTTCTAAAGCAGGAAATGCCTTTCAGTTATACACACCTGACTTTGCATTATAACACAAAAACTAACACTTGTCAAAATCAAGCTGGTAAAAACTCATATTGCTAATTATGGCTTTCTATACCCACACATTGTCACTAGATGTACTGATTATTCTATATTTTCTGAATAGGTATACATTTGAAGTGCAAGTGTGTTTCAAAATTATACTGCTCACAAAAAACTCTACGCCAGCCTCGTATGGATAGTTTCTCATTTGTTATGTATTCATTATTAATGTGGTCTTGCCTCCCGCCAGTGTGAGATCTCTAATGTTTAGGGTACATATTTCTCAGCTGAAACGGTATCACCCACTTCTGGTATTAAAGCCCAATTTAGCCCCGTGAGAGTGGAAGGTGGCCTCCGCTGTAAAGAAGCACATAATGAATGTGAGTCCACGGCCCCCACCCTGCCCTCAGGGAGGGTAACCTGCTGAATGCTGCAGATACAAGCGGGGGGCGGCTGGTCCCGTGGCTGATTTCAGCTCTCTGTCTGTGTGTCTGTGTGTCTGTTTGCAAGTTGTATGTTTTTGTGTGTGTGTGTGTGTGTGTGTGTGTGTGTGTGTGTGTGTGTGTGTGTGTGTGTGTGTGTATGTGTGTGTGTATGTGTGTGTGTATGTGTGTGTGTGTGTGTGTGTGTGTGTGTGTGTCTTGTCTGTGTGTATGTGTGTAAGAGAGACAGGAGGCCAGATAGCAGCTTCACTCTGCCCCACCATTAAACCCCAGATACAATTAAGAAGGAGCGGTTATCAGGAGTGCCCAGACAATGAGCAGCAGACATGCCTGATAAAATGCTGAACGGGGACCCCCGCTCCCTCACACACACATGCACACATTGCACACACACCGGCATGCATTCGCACGCATGCACTCGCACACTAGCATACACACTCACATGCTCTCACACGTGCACACACACACACACACACACACACACACACACACACACACACACACACACAGGTTTATCCGTAGGCCCTGCTCCCTGTGGCACTGACGATTGCCCTCATTTACACATAGCACCAGAGATGAGAAAACAGATATTTATCTGAGATTACTGGTCTGCTTAAGTACAAACTGCTCCAATACGAGGGTCTCCATCCTAATCAGATTTATGTTTCATAATCAGTAGTAAAGGCTTCATTCTTTTCTTCAACTGCACGGGTATCCTTGGTCATTAACCCACTTTCTAGGGCAGCTAAATGCTTCTTAAAGCATTAGAGGTGCATGCTGCTGGCTTTAAGGCCACACACACACACACACACACACACACAGCCACACATGCGTGCGGCGTGCACATTCACACACATTGTTGCTAGATGATTTTCCCTGCGTCGTGCAGTATTCCCTGGTGGGCTTTCCTTTCCTGTTTGTTTGTTTGTGTAGCAATGCTACGGTGCACTGTATTCATTTTGATTTTATTGGTCCTTGTCTGTAAAGCTAGGAAGACAAAAGCATTGTATTGTGGTGTAGTTTTATGATCATTGCCCAAACTCAAGGACAGTGTTTTCTTCAGTGCCCTAAAGACAATAATACACTTTTTACAGAAACAAGGCCTACATGGCCTTACATGCAGCGTCTCATTCAGTCTCACACACACACACACACACACACATACACACACATATTCAGGAGCCTTCAGAAGAGCTCATTAATCTCACTGAAGGCCATGGGGTTCTCAAGTAGTAGCAGTGCGACGGTGAACTTCCCAGGGATACTGCGCCCAGGGCCTTGCACGATGTTTTTATTATTTATATTTGTTGTGTTCGTTTGTCTTTTATCTTTTTAAATGCTTTCTTTTTCAAAGAAAAGAACAAATGTGTTAAAGGGACTGCATCTGCAACCGGAAAGAAAGGTACATTATGTGAACTTATTTGCCTTTTGATGATGGATGAAAAGCTTGGCATAGCATTCTCTGGAGATATAGAGGAGGCATAGAGCCCTCCAGGGAAAACCTGCGAGTTATGTGTTGCGTTTTATTTTTAAACGGCTGCTGTTCATTATTATATGCAGACGACGTTGCCTTGCTTACGACTTCATCTATAGGACTCGTGTTTGCAGAACCAGACTTTAGGCATTGCCAGATTGTGTGCAGACTCTGGTATCTAAATGGCGTTGCTACTTTCATAGCATAATCAATTCTGAGTTCATACAGACCAGTACTGTTTACCCGTGTGGATTACGTCCTATTCCCCATGACGGACGGACGACTATCGGTCTCACTGTGAAGCGGAACCAGCCAGTGCCAATTAGGAGCAGTTCCACTTTTGAATACATTTCAGCGCTCTGGGGGGGTCATAACTGGAGGCTAACTAGGCTAACTCCTGTTAACGGACTTGCAGTTGGCCTTGATGACTTGCGTGAAGGTTAAAGGAAACAAGCAGCCGACGTCACGGCATTAGCGCTTTTTATAGTCCCATTTCGCAGTGATTGGCGGTAGTTCTCGTCTTCTGACCGGAGATTTTAAAAGCTTCTCCGGCTCTCTCTCGCTCTTGTCGGCGGAAGTGTAGAATTACAGTGTTTATTAGCAGCGACGTTGGTGCATTTCAGGTGTTTCCCCCCATGAGAGAAAGCATGTTTTCTCCGCTTCACAGAGCGGAAAGCAGGTCAGGGAGACCCTTTAATATCAGTACTGGCTGTTCCCGGAGTGGACATTTCATTTTAATGAATCACTTGTTGAATTTCTTAGGAGTTGCGCAGGTACCAAAAGAATCTTCATTTTATTATTTTATTAATTAATTTGTCTGTACATGATGCATTGTCTCTACATGATGGTGTGCAGATATGTGTATTATGCAGAAGCTGTGGCCCTTAACTCCGCTGTATTCGCACTTGTTCTGGTCATGTGGGTCTTCTGGTTAAGTGCCAAAGATTACGCGAACCTCGTGCCTAAATTAAATTTCGCCAAGCGCTCTGGTGTTTGAGTGAGACCTTTGTGCGCATTTCGCGGGCATGCGCGCGCGTGCTCGTGTGTGTTTGTGTTTGTATGTATGCTTATGTGTATCGTTTCCTCAGTAAAATGATAATTACAGCAGACAGTTCTAGGCCAGGGAACACATTGGAGACTGGCTGGAGTGAGACTTGACTACCCCCCCCCCCATATCCCCACTGTGTTTTGGGGGAGGGGTGCTGTCTGCTCCACCATCGGGTCGCTGTTGTGTGCTCTTTGGTTTCTCCGTGGTTCATGCATCAACACACTTACTGTTATGATGTAAATTAAAGGACGCTCCTTTTTTTACATCAGCAGGCTGTTAGTTCACAGTGAGTGCAGTCCTGCACGCATATGCACATGCAGAGGAAACTGCCCCTTTCCTATAGGAATAATAAACGCCAGGGTGTATTATTTGGGAAGAGCTGTACTGCTGCAGTAGAGTACCACTCCTTCTTTTAAAGGACCTACTGTACACATTATTGGATAATTTTCCTTGATGTGCCGCCTGTAAGGGAGGGCATGTTGTATCCTGTTACTCCCGTTCCGTTGCGACTCCAGCCAGCCTAGCTTCATCCAGAGAGCAGACTTTCAGGAGAGCCCGTGACTGGACGGGATGCCTTTTGGGCCCCGCCCCGCGCCCCGCCCCCCGGCACTGCGAGCTGGCCTCCCTGGGACGGTGTTCTCAGCGCTGCTGTGTCAGGTGTGCTATTCTTAGCTCTGCCCTCTCTCTGCAGTCTGTGGATCCTGTTACTGCGCTTGGCACACACACACACACACACACACCGCTGTAAGCACACCGCACTCTGCACACACACACACTGCGCTCTGCACACACACCGCTGTAAACACACCGCGCTCTGCACACACACACACACACACACACCGCTGTAAACACACACTGCGCTCTGCACACACTGCAGTAAACACACTGTGCTCTAAACACACATTGAGCTATAATCACACACTGCGCTATGCACTGTAAACCCTCTCTGCTATAAACACACTGCGTTCAGAACACACACTGCGCTCTTAACACAGTACTCTAAGCACATTGTGATATTAACACACTGCAGTCAGCACACATACTGCGTGTAAACACACACTGCTCTAAGCACACTGCGCTATTAACACACCCTGCGCTATGAACACACTGCTCTTGGCACACTGCGCTGTAAACACACAATACTCGAAACGCACTGCGCTGTAAACACAGATTGCGCTGTAAGCACATACTGCGCTGAAAACGCTGTGCTCAGAACATACAGCGGTTCAAAACACCCACGCACATCTCATCCCTCTGGTCCTCATTACGTGTGTGTGCGTGTGCGCACGCGTGTCGCCATGCATGTGCGAAATCTATACTAAAGTATATTCCACTCAGATCAGTTGGCTCACAACAGCTGACCATAGTATTGCACCAGTATTTAGTTATTTAAACTGTAGGACAGGACCTAGGATTGGTCTGAAGCACATTTGCACGAGGTCTCAGAGTGGCTCTTTCCAGACAGAATGCGCACTGCCACTCAGATCAGTTCTTTCACCCAAAATGTCGAAATTTCATGCGTCCCAGAATGCTGGTAATTTCATCCAATATTTCAGGGTTTCCAGGGAAATATGCTGAACCTCATGTCCGCTTTAGAAAAAAATGCTGTACTTTTTTGCGCTTGGGTATTTCTTCTATTCCCATCCCATTGTTTAGTTTCATTTGACCGTTTAGAGAGAGAGAGAGATGGACAGAGTGTGGGAGGAAGAAAGAGGGAAGGAGAGTGAGAAAGAGGAATGGAATCCATGTCCTTCATCTCATTTGTGGGTTTGTAGAGAGAAAAAGACACTTCAGTGTTTCCCTCATTCTGATGTGGGAAGGGGGACATTTTAAAACTCTGAGAGATTGGAGCACCTCTTGGGCTTTCAGAAAAATGAAATGTGCTTGTGATTGGGTGGCAGATCACTTCACTCTTAGAAGGATGGTGTCTCACTGCACTTAAAACCGTGAAGCTTGACGCATCCAGGCTCGTCAATGCTCATCAAAGCATGGCTGTTTGGATTTTAATCAGCGAGACAGACATCTAGGTGTGCGCCAATTTGGCTTTTTTGGAATGGCTCAAACAGGCATTTGTAGTCCATTCAACTGCTCCAGCAAATAGCCACTTTGGGATTAAACTGTAACTTAGTGCTCACAAAAATGCAAATGAGTTGTGTTGTGCACTGGCAGAGTTTGAAGTGGTACGCTCACCGGCATTCACTCAGCTTATGGGTCAGTACGCTTCAACGTGGCCTATTTCTGCTGCGAAACATTGCGAAATATTTTCCTGCCAAACGTTTGGTTCTCCCTGTCGGTTTGAAACTTCTGACCCCGTAGCGCTCAAGCCTCTACAGGCACATGGTAATTTTGCACGTCAAATTTGATTGATCTATCCTGCGACTGCACCCTGACAGGCTGCACACACGTGTGCACACATGTCCTGAGAGGTTCAGCGTAGCGTGTTCAGTATAGGCACGGCACAGGGACAAAGCACTGCCTTGAGTCGACACTAGGAATTTTAAACTCTATAAAAGGCCTGCTAGCCAGGTCTGGTGCTGTTGCTAATATTAATAGTATGGATGTGCTTACACTGTAAAATCGCTCTGGGTAAGAGAATCTGCTAATGAACATAATGCGATGTACTACAATGCAAAACCGTAGAGCGTTGTGTAATCGCCTTGCTATTTTCAGCGCCGAACGGGTTCTGTGTGCGTCTCCCAGCCCCTTCCGCTGGCCGCGCTTCCTCTGCGGGCCTGGCGCTGCGGACGTGCGGCGTTTTGAGAAGGCTGCGGGCCTCAGAGGAAGCCCAGGCCCTGCCAGGAGGCGTTGGCGCAATAGCTGGAGGTGCAGCGGCGCGTTTTCGCGGGGCTTTGGCAGCGCTCCCAGGCGTTGTGTAATTACAGTCACGCCCTCCTCCGCGCCGCGCCAGACGCACCAGGACCCTGCTCCTGCAGATCTTCTCCCTCCGGCTCCTGCTCTTCCCCGCCGGGCCTCTCCGCTTCCCCACCGCACCAGGTTAACCTCTGACCCCTCCGGCTTAGAGAGGCCTGAGCCATACAGTACTGCCCCACCGGCTGATGTGTACTGTATGGACAGAATATGGATAATGTTCATGTTAGCGCTATTAAATATTAACACAGCACAGGGTTTAAATCAAGCAACCGCAGTTTAAAGCCTGTTTTAAAGCTGGGTTTTTTTTAAAGCATGTTTTAATACGGGACATATTTAAATCATTCTTTTGAAAAGTGAAGTTTAAAAGCCTATTTTAAAGGGGGAAGTTCGTGAAGGCTGTTTTAAAGTGGGTCTTTTTCTGGAATGGGGTTGAGAAGTGTGGCACAGCCAGCCTCCCAGCATCTGTTCTTCTGGAGCCGTTTGGACGCTGAACACCCAGCCCTTAATGTCTGTTAGTCCTGCTGTGACTGAGGAGGGTCAGTGGGGTTGCCATTATTCCTCATCGGAGGGCGAGGTGCAGGTTTGGCGGCAGTGGAATACAGAACATATTGTTGTGTGGAAACACCTTCTTTTCTCAGTGCGCTGAGCCTTAGTGACCACTAGCAGACACCTTGTCTACACAAGAGCAGAATTTGTGTGGTGGTGCTGTAAGCATATGTGTGCTGCAGTGGTAATGTAGGAGCCAGGCTGTGATTGGGCCGCTATAGCGGTTAATGTTGGAGCCAGGCTGTGATTGGCCACTATAGTGGTTAATGTAGGAGCTAGGCTGTGATTGGGCCGCTATGGAGGTTAATGTAGGAGCCAGGCTGTGATTGGGCCGCTATAGCGGTTAATGTTGGAGCCAGGCTGTGATTGGCCACTATAGTGGTTAATGTAGGAGCTAGGCTGTGATTGGGCCGCTATAGCGGTTAATGTTGGAGCCAGGCTGTGATTGGGCCGCTATAGCGGTTAATGTTGGAGCCAGGCTGTGATTGGGCCGCTATAGCGGTTAATGTTGGAGCCAGGCTGTGATTGGGCCGCTATAGCGGTTAATGTAGGAGCCAAGCTGTGATTGGGCCGCTATAGCGGTTAATTTTGGAGCCAGGCTGTGATTGGGCACAACAGTAAACCCGGTTATTAGGGCTCCTCCTGGTCTGTCTCCCATGCCCCTGCAATGCAGCGGAGAGGACCAGCAATGGCAGGTCCCATGCTCTGTCATCCTGAGCTGAGAGTTTGTTTGAATGGATCTCTCTGGATGTCTCGCAGGGTTTTTAAGTCTTTATGTCCGGAGAGATGAGTGGTCAAATCCCTTGTTTTTATGGACAGATATTTTAAACCATATTATCGCTGTAATAATTATCTTTTCTCTACCCCTGCGGACTGGATCTCTCCCTCTCTGGGTGATTCTGTGGCCGACATGAAAACTGGCCATAGTCAGAAAGAACTGGGGTCGGGTGCATAAAGTCTCTTAATAAGTCCAACTGCAAGTTAGACTTTGGTTAATCATCTCATTTCAACTGAGTGTAAAGCTGTCTTGCACTGGGCCTTAGTAGAACTGGTCCACATTTGCTTTGAGTCATGGGTAGATGAAGTCATTGACAAAATACAATACATTTCAGTATTTGAATACTGTTAGCTGTCTGTCCTAGGAAGTTTTTGCACATTAAAATGTGGAAAGTTGAGGGCTGACTGCAGCCAGCAGGGTGATGTGTAGTGTATCCCAGGCAGGGAGGGATTCAGTTGGCTGGGAGGACCTTGTGTAATCGCTCACTGGTGACCCCTTCTGGTCAGTCAGGTCTTTGCAGTCTGCTCTCTCAAGCTGCATATGACCTCTGACCCCTGCCTGTGCACTGAAGTGTGAAGAGAAGCAGCAACTTGATATTGTGTGTTTCACAGATGGGCCCTCCCTCATTGGTAGCAGAGATTGTGGAAATGAGTTTGGCTGAGAAATAATGGCTTTCAAAATTAACGGTAGGGGAGGCAAGTGTTTTAAAGTGTAGGAGGTTATTTTAACAGTATTTTTCTTCAGTATTTTCAAGTTTACATGATACGTACCACAATACAACACACAATAAGATCCGCACAGCTTTTGGACCCTTGAGCCAGGCCATTAACCCCATATTGCTCCAGGGGAGGATTGTTTCCTGCTTAGTCTAATCAACTGTAGGTCGCTTTGGATAAAAGCATCAGCCAAGTTATATGTAATGTAATGTAACACTGCGTCACTTCCGTCTGGATATTGTGTACTATATCCATTCATGAACAATATGAGAGTATAAATAACCCATTCTTTATGAAGAAAACAACACCTCTTCTAATCTAAACCACATCACTGTGACTGGCCCCACATAGTGAAAGCAGTCAGTAAACCTACATAGTAGGTGGTTTCCCTTCAGTCTGAAAAGAATAAGTAAGAATGCCCTGAACAAAAAAAAGAAGATGTGTGCTGTAAAAGCGTGGCTGGTATTCCCCTGCAGAGCGGACGCGTTCACCTCTGCGAGCCGCACTTGTGACCCACATTTTCAGTGTGTCTGTGTCCGCAGGCTCACCATGAGCGCGCCACGGAGTAGCCGCTGCAGCTAGTCACCGGCCGCACCATGGCCAAACCCGGGGGCGACCGAGACGGCACCATGGTGGAGAAGCAGGCCGGCAAGAAGGTACTGTCCACCGCAACGGATAAAACCGGGACTCTTACATCACTCAAAGGCTGATTCTGTCTCTGTCTCATGCATGGACTTGTTTTATGCATTTTAATGTGTGTTTATTCTTGCCTGTTTGAGTCTGGGAAGGGGGGGCTGTTTGGTGTGCCATTGTTCTGGATTCAGTGTGAAAGCCTGCTGTTGGTCTGTTTGGCACTCTTAAGGTGGAATGTCCAAAATTATTACCAACCGTTATTTAAAGGTAATCCTCAGAATATTTCTAATTGCTCCAGTACACACAGGTATCCAGTGGAGAGGAGTATTTGTCATGGTACAGGGGCTGCATGGTGGGTCAGGCACTGTTCTGTAGCAGTGCTGACTGGTCGGGTAATCCATAGGGTGGCACACTAGGGGAGAATGTTGAATTTTTTTTTTTCCCAAGTGATAGTAAATATTTTTACCTTGACCATGTCAAATTACCTAATAAAAATCTGCCTTAATTTCCAGTCATATATACCAGTCATAGACATACCAGTCATAGACATACCAGTCATAGACATACCAGTCATAGATATTGAATGCACGCAAAAACCACTAATTTAATCAATGTTTTTTTCAAGTCTTCTTTGTAATTGTTTTGTATCATGTACTGGTACTTGTGTTCTCCTGTGTACAGTATGAATTCTGGATTTGTAATTCTTAAGTTGTACAGGAATCCCTGTTGCATGTAGCTTGTAGCACATACTGGATATGATGTAGACAGATATACAAAAGATGCATTGGAAATGATTTTAATGAATACAATCAAGTCAAGCTCAAATTTCAAATTTCACTTGTTAATGCAAATAATAGTACTTTCAAATTCAAAGGGCCGGCTACCATCATATTTATATAGCAAAATATTCTTAAAATAGCAACTCTTTAAAGGGTGGATTCATTCAAATATAAGGTTATTTAAGAAAAAAAAAGCCTCTTGACCTGGCCACACACAAACAGGAAGCCCCTGACCTCAGCAGCCCCTCTGAAATCAAAGACTGTTTACACTGGGCAGGATGTGGAACATTCTTACCTTTTAGAAGATGAGTAACCATTTTACTCAGTGCTGCTTTGTGACTGAACTACATGCATATTTGTGTAACAGAATATTCATCCAGGAAACACAAATATGCCAAGCGGAATGTTCTGAATGATGTGGCTGCAATTCAGCATTAGTTTATTTTTTTCATTTATTTCTGCCTCACACACAGCTCACTTTGCCCTAGGACCGTATCTCTCATTTTGAGTTATAGTTATGTTATTGGCTGGAAGAACCCGTTTTAATAGATAGTGTCTGGAGCTTTTGTTCTGAGATTAATATAAAAAGCAGTGCCTATGTTTGCCAACAAGTCTTGGGTGAGAAATTCAAAGTAACTGCAGGTTGCAGGTTGTCCTTAACATTACTTGATTTTGTTACTTTGTTACTTAATTGTTATTGCTTTCAGCCAAACTCAGTATATGCTGGGGGGAGGGAAAGTAACATCACTTTGTTACTCCCACTTTAGGCCAAACTACTGACTTTAATCTCTGTATGTAAAGTCTGTTATATACAATGAAATGCTGTGAGTAATGGGACAGTTATTTTTTGTCTGTGTATTCCAGCATATTGAATTTGAAATAAAACAATGAATATGAGGTTAAAGTAGACTGTATATATTTGTGGATGGTATCGATGTCGGGTGATTCATATATGAATTACAGCATTTGATTATAATGATAACACCAAAATAAGGTTAATGTGCAATTTATGTTTAAGTTCTGATGTTTCCACCCTAACCTAACCATGTTAGGTTATTTTGCGACTGTCGTCAGTTTTCTGACGACAGTTGCACCCTACTGCATAATCTCAGTAAAGTCTGAATCTTTATGAAGCGGATGCACTTTAAAAGTGTTTTTTCTTTTTGTTTGTTTTTGCTTCTTGTAAGAAAATGACAAATTCTCCTTTTCAGAGCAAAGATAAGATTTCTCCTTTCACCAAGACTCCAAAGCTGGATCGCAGTGAGCTCCTGGGAAGGGAGATGAAGCCGAGGCCTTCCATGAAGCGCAAGCTCTCCTTCACCGTCAGTCCCCCGCGCAACCAGGAGCGCGATTCAGACACGGGTGAGTGAGCGCCCCTGCCGACTCCACTGCCTGTCTTGTGTGTGCCGAACGCCCCCTTGTGGTCAGCCACAGAACAGGCCCTGACTGGCACTGAGAACCGCTGCATCAACCGGGCTCCTCTCTTATACAGAATGAGCACGGGGACATGGGAAGGACATTTAGGAAACGTATGATTCTGTAATTAAAGAGTCTCTGCCATAATTAAATGAGACAGGAGCCCTGATATTAGCATGCTAATGCTCTTATGCGATTGTTTGCACTGAGCTGACCAGAAAACCACACAATTTCAGGGCACATACTTGGTTAAGTGGTTCGTTGGGTGATGGTTACTAGGAATATTCCGAAGCTCTGTTTTTGTTTTTTGGTGTAGTTAGTTAACATGGAATATGCAGGGTTGTAAAGTGGTTTGTCATGTGTATTGGGCAGCAGTTGGGCTAGATTTAACAGCTATGAAAGGGACGATACAGCACCACACACACACAATTTTCATTTATTTGAATAATGTAGTGCTGAAAAGAAAACATGCTTTCAAAATATTCTTTGCGGTCACCATTGGCTGATTCATGAACCCATTATACCAGTCATTATATCAAGTATTTATATTTAATTATGAAGAGCCATTTGAGTAATGCTAATTATTGTTGCTTGTTGGGCTTTATTACTGATGTTTAATTCCGACTGATAATTGTGATGACACATTTTATTGTTTATTATTCAGTATTAATTTGTTAAATAGTGATCTGAGACATTGGTGATGATTACCCCCAGCTTGCCTCTGTCTCCCCCAGCCAATCATGGGCTGCTCTGAGTATGTCTGCCCTCCCCCAGCCAATCATGGGCTGCTCCGAATATGTCTGCTCTCCTCCAGCCAATCATGGGCTGCTCTGAGTATGTCTGCTATCCCCCAGCCAATCATGGGCTGCTCTTGAGTATGTCTGCTATCCCCCAGCCAATCATGGGCTGCTCTGAGTATGTCTGCTATCCCCCAGACGATAATGGATCTGAGTGTATCTGTGGCCTTTTTAACTCGCTTTCTGTCTCTGGGACCAGTCGCCCAATTGTAAACTTGGGAAAGACATGATGCCAGTCAGTCCAGACTTCCACCTGTCCCCAAGTGTGTCTGTGTGTGTGTGTGTCTGTGTCTGTGTGTGTGTGTGTGTGTGTGTGTGTGTGTTTCTCATTACTCTGATCTGCACGTGTGTGTGTGAGAGTGTGTTTCTCATTGCTCGGATCTGTGTCTGTGTTAACGGGCGTGCTTTCCTCCCCTTGCTGTCCCCTCCGATCTGTCTGCTTGCACTGTAGATTCAGACCCAGGACATTCCAGTGAAACCTGGGGCGAAAGATTAACCCCTCCCTGTGGGATTTACTCAGGTAACAGCCAATCACATGCATGTCTGCATCTGCATCTTAGGCTTGTTCATAGTGCTGATGGGAAGCTCCAATATCCTTCTGGTTTCTGAGATTCTTTGCCTTCCCCTCCTCACCAGATAAAGATGGTCCTGACAAGAAGAAAGTGAAAAAGGAGACTGGAAGTAAGAAGTCTACTCCTGTGAACATCCTGTTCGGGTATCCCCTGTCAGAGCGCAAGCAGATGGCCCTCCTCATGCAGATGACGGCAAGAGACAACAGCCCAGGTCTGGATTCCTGTCGCTCCCCTCCTCTCTCAGCTCTCCCGTATGCACTTGTACATCACATCATGCCTGGTCATATTGTCCGGTGGCACCCAGTGTCTGTGAGAACATCGAACATATAAATTTCCAAATAATGTTTATCATTTTCTTTTAATCAGTATTGCCTGTTTTCTGGTGTCTGCTGATTGTTGAGCATGGAAAGGTTTTTGCTTATTAATGTTGAAGCATCTAAAGGTCAGGCTGTAGAACTGATGGGCAATGACCTCACCACCTACCTGCTGTTTCCTCCTCCAGACTCCACCCCCAGCCACCCCACGCAAGCGCTGCCGGTTCAAAAGAAGCTCCCCAGCTCTGCCTCGTCCAGGCAGAAGGACAAGGTGAACAAGAGGAACGAGCGGGGAGAGACCCCCCTCCACATGGCCGCTATCCGCGGTGACGCTAAGCAAGTCAGGGAGCTCATTAGCCTGGGGGCTGATGTCAATGTCAAAGACTTTGCAGGTGATGTTTCTTCCAAACTGCAGTTCATGTGACAGTTACTGTTGTAACTGCAACTTTGTATTTATTCTTTGATAATTGTATGCTTTATCTGGAAAATGAGCTTATTTCATCAATATTTGTGTCATAGGCTGGACGCCACTGCACGAGGCCTGCAACCTTGGGTATTACGATGTGGCCAAAGTGCTGATCGCTGCCGGGGCGGAGGTCAACACGCAGGGGCTCGATGACGACACGCCACTGCATGATGCATCCAGCAGCGGACACAAGGATGTATGTTTCCGTGCCCCATAACTGCCATAACATGATCTCTCATTCAGACAGACCTGCTCCAGGGCAGGTGGTTATAATGGCGGCCCTGCAGGTGTATATTCTGAACGGACAGTTCACCTTAACTGTGCTTATAATGGATGCTCTGTAGGTGTTGGGCTGACCGTTCACCCCTGTGTCACTGCAGATTGTGAAGCTACTGCTGAGAAATGGAGGAAACGCCTTCCAGGCTAACAAGCGTGGAGAGCGTCCGGTGGATGTAGCAGACTCCCAGGAGCTGGAGCTTCTGCTTAAGGGCGAGGTCCCGCTGTCCGAGCCAGAGGACAGCTCCTCTGGTGGGTCCACAGTGAGGAGAGAAACTGCGATGTCATTATTAATGTGCTCCCTCTGCAAGCTGGCATTCAACATAGTGTTCATTTTCTCTGCTAGAAATTTTCAGGGTTGCAGAAGAAGTCACTTAGATTTTATGAATTATCCATTTAAACAGTGAGATGTTTAAGGTAGGAATTAATATTAATAATTTCGTTTGGAGATTTTGGCCTTAGGGAAAGGGTAGGAATTAATGGATTTTAGGAATGGTGTGGATGTGGACTGTTCCAAGTACCATTTAGTAATTGGTTGTTAGTAATTTAGTCCTTAAGTGTGCAGAAAGAATATTTTTCTTATTAATATTGGAGCACTCAACAAAATTAAAATGGTATTCAGCCAGAAGTACACCATGGCAATATGGGATTTAATAAGACCTGCAGTGAATGGGTTTTCAAATGACTTCAATCCGTTATGCAGACATGCAGAGATTCTAATGAAATGGAAAACCAAGCCCAGATGAAATTTTTAGGTAATTATTTATTGTAATTTCAGTTGCCAAGGTTATCAAACATGGAGATTATGCACTGTGGTGTTCTCCTGCACAATACATACCTTAAAATTTTACCATCATTATAGGCTTACTTGACCACAGACTAAAATTGACTGAACTGTTTGGAACTTCAGAAGCATTCGGATCGGCTTGTATTTCAAAATAAAATTTATTTTTCTACAGAATCAGAAGACCCCCCATCTGTTAATCCCTCCAGTGTGGATGACAATATGGAGTTCTCAGACCTGGAAAAGGACTCTGATGGCAAGCAGGCCAACCTGGTAAAATCGTCGGCCTCCATGTCCGGGCTAGATGAATACGAGTTCAAGGACGAGGAAGAGGAGGAAGAGGATGACCTGAGCAAGGCGCTGAATGACAGGCACATCCTGCGGCGGGAACAGAGGCAGCGGGAGAAGGACGAGAGGGATGGTGGGCACTTCCTGGCCAAGCAGGACAAAGGCAACACCAAGTCCAAAAAGTCCAAAACATCCCGTGTCCTGTACTGCAGTTCAGACAGCTCCAGCGATGAGGCGGACACCCCTCCAGAGAGGAAGGCCTCTCCCACCTGCTCCCTGGCCACCGCTGAGGGACACAGGCTGGACAGCAGGACTAAAAAGGAGCTGAGCCTCACGGCAGAACATAAGGAGAAGGGCAAGGTCAAGAAAAAGTATAAAAACCAGAGCAAAAACAAGGAAAATCAGGAGCTGAAGGAGGACGGGAAAGAGAACAGCAAAGTGCCGTTCTTCTCCTGCTCTGCCTCGGCTGGGACAGAGACCTCAGAAAAGGCAAGCAGGGAGGAGGACTCCTTCAAGATGTCCTTTAGCCCCAAAGATGATTCATCCGTTCATCTCTTCCACCTGCCATCAGCCAGGTCTCCTAAGCTCAACCACAATCTAGCTGACAAGCAGCCGGCGCCGCTCAAGCAGGAAAACGCCAAGACCTGTCTGTCTGTCGCAGGCGGCCCGTGCCAGGTGGATGGAATCAAACAGGACCGCCACACAGAGCCAAACTATGCCACGGAGAGCTGCAGCAGCAGAGGCGCCAAGCACAAGGAGAAGAGCAAGCATCACCACAAAGAGCTTAGCTTGGATGCCCACGACAGGAGCTCTAGTCCTTGCAAGGAGGATGCCACCATTGACAGTGCTGAATCGGCCTTACGGAAAACGGACAAAGAGGGCAAAGTTGTCAAAAAGTACAAACTGAAACACCGGGAGAAGGACAAGCACCGTAAGGACTGTGAGGTTGAGAAGGACAGGCACAAGCAGAAGGAAGCCAGGAAAGAGGGGCATAGGAACCTGGAGTTCGACCGGGAGTTCTGGAAGGAAAACTTTTTTAAAAGCGATGAGAATGAAGAGCCCCTGCCAGGGAGGACAGAGACCCCTGAAGGCAGTTCCCCACACAAAACGGCAGACTCATCCCCTGTCAAAGAGGAAAAGAGAGAAGGCAGAGAGAAACACAGCAGCAGCAGCAAAGACCGGAGGCAGAAAGAGGACCGAGAAAAGGACAAAGCTGTGAAAAAGGAGAAGGATCTTCCCTCCAAGGAGGAGAAGGGAAAGGAGCTGAGAACCAGTGAGCAGGAGGAGAGGACGGATGGCGTGGCTTTGGACAGAGGGAATGAGGAGTGCACACACAGCAGTGCCATAAAAGATGAGCAGGATGAGCAGCCTGTAACAGAAAGGCACACTGAGCAAGACCTGTGGGACCAATCGGAGAAAGGCACCCGGGACAAAACTGAGAAGAGGACTTTGGGGAAGGAGAGGGATGCCGAAAAGACAGACAAAAAGCATTCGGACAAAGAGAAAAAACCTAAAGGCGAGCACTCCCCTGAAAAATCTGAGCTGCACAACTGCACGGACAGGTGGAAAGAGCGGGAAAAGACAACAGCAGGTTCCTCCCACTCACCCGGAGACAGAAACCACAAGGAAAGTGAAAAGCTGAAGGCCATCCTGATGGCCAAAAGACCTGAGGAGAACAAGAAGAGCAGAGAGAGGCCTGAAAGGAAGAGTGAGAAGGAGAAGGTAGAGAAGGAGCGCAGTCTCGGGGAGAGCAGGGACAGAGAGAGGAACAGCATAGACAAGAGGGGGAAACCTCCAGAGAAAGTTCCAGATCAGGGCAAGCTTGACCGCATAAAGGAAAAAGAGAAAGACGGAGACAAAAAGAAGAAGGAGAAAGGGAAAGACATCACCTCTTCCACCTCTAACCTTAAATTGCTTTTGGAAGAGAAAAAGAGCAGCACATCTGAGAGCAACAGGATGTCCCATGAAAAAAATATTTCCTTGAAACTGAAGGAAGACGTACCTCGAACACCAGAGAAAGATCGGCGTGAACGAGACAAAGACGCTGATCGACATAGAGACCGGGACCGGCACAAAGACAGGTCCCAGCCCGCCAAAATCAGCAAGTCAAAGTCAAATGAGGTGGAGGCCGACAGAGCTAAACCCAAACCCTCGCCAGCCCCCAGAGACGTCCGGCCCAAGGAGAAGAGGTTGGTCAACGATGATCTCATGCAGACTAGCTTTGAGCGAATGCTGAGCCTGAAGGACCAGGAGATTGAGCAGTGGCACAGGAAGCACATGGAGAAGATCAAACAGAAGGAGAGGGAGAGGATGAAGCAGCGGCCTGTAGCGGATTCTGGAAAGCTGAAGAGCAAGGACAGGTCAAAGAGCTCGGGGGGCGAGTCCTGCCACAGCAAGGAGCTTCTACGCTCAAAGAGCTCAGAGACCTCTGAAGTCCACAACCGAGAAAAGGTGCTCAAGGATGCCACCAGCTCAAGGTCATTCTCCCTGGATGCTAAGTGCCTCCCCCATTCTGGAAAGTTGGGCCTCAGCCTGGAGAACAGCCTGAGCCGCTCCCCCCGGCCTGAGGGGGAGAAGTCGATCCTCATGTCCAGATCGGTGTCCATGATCTCTGTGGCCAGTTCAGAGGACTCCTGCCAAGCAGCTGCCCTTACACCCAGGCCCCTAGCCGAGTATGACTCGGACTTTGCTCCAGAAGGTTCCGATTCCCAGCTCTCTTCCTCACAGGCTTCCTTCGTCGTCCACCCAGCCAGGTCCCCAGCTGTTCACGAAAAGGAATCTGAAGGTCTGCTTGATGCAGCTCAGCGTGGCAGGTCTACCCTTCCTGTCAGACATGCGTCACCGTACCTGAGATCCATCTTGGATGAAGATACAAAAGTTGCGTTGAGTGACGGGAGACCCTCTGAGGACCCTGGAAAGGCCAGTACAATGATACACTCCAGTGGGGAACATGCAAAGGGCACTCTACCTGACAGCAGTGTAGCATCTATTCAAGATGGCAACATTAGTCAAAGTCTGCCACCTCCAAGCTTCAGTCATTTTAGCTCCGATCCCGAGAACATCGCCAGTGGTGGAATTGAGGGGAACACCTCAAAAACTAACCTCCCAATCACATCAAACAGCAGTGATACTCTGAATAAGGATTATGATGAAATCCACATTCAGCAGGCCACGCATTCGGACAGCAGACAACAAAGCACTACAGAACTGAAGAGGCCTTGTATTACAGATCCCCTGTCAGAGAAAACCATGTTCTGGCCACCAGTGGAGAACTGCAGGACAGAGAGCTCCAGCCAGAAATCAAATGTTGAACATAATGACAAAGCAACCAAAGACACTCTATCTGAAAATTCCTCAGAAGGAACATTCTCATCCCCTCTGACTTCTCAGCAGACGTTCTCCGTAATCCCCCAGGAACCTACAGAAGTCTCCTGTGAGCCTTCACAGGGCGGTGATGAAGCTTCACATCTGGGACCTGAGCTACAAGAAAAGGCTGGATTGTTGGAAGACACTGTTTGTAAGAGGGAGGACCTGAGGAAGGAACCTGTAAGTGCTAAAATAGAGTGGGTGAGCAGCCCAGGGCCCTCCAATACCCCGCTCTGCACCAGCACACACAAGACTGACAGAAGCACAGGGGATTCAGTGCTCATTTCCACAGCAGGCAGCATGGAAATCAAGGTCACGCCAGAGGATATGGAGGCTGAGAGTTTGGACTCTAAAGACTCCAAGGACTCAACAGGCCCAAGCGAGCTTCCTTTAGAGAAACAGGAAGGCAGCTGTCCCACACCATCTTACCCCACTGGATTGAGCTGTGCAGGCCCTGTCACTAAAGCAGAGGACCTAGCTGATGCTCCTGAGAGCAAAGAAAAGAATAGCGGTGTGGAGGTACCGGAAATTGCAGAGCCCTCATCAGATGATGCCCCCCAGACACTCCTAGCTCATGAAATAAAAAATGAGCCAGTTGATACTGCTCCCGACCACACTGCCCCAGAAGAGAACTCTCAGCTACAGGAACAGCTTGAGGCATCTGGAATACCACCATGTGGCCTGCAGGGGGACCCTCACACAGAACACAGTAGCACCTGCTCAGGAAGCTCATCTCCACTGCAGGGGGAGGGCGACTCGCTGGGTGCCAAGGCCAAGATGCAGCCGCTGGAGGAGGAGGACAACCAAGTGAACCACCCAAGGAAGAGGAAGATGCCGCGGGTGTCACAAGTCGGCCCCGGTGCTCAGCAGGCCAAGGACAAGGCCCAGCAGTCCCTGGCGGCCATTGTAGACTCTCTGAAGCTGGAGGAGATCCAGCCCTACCAGACGGAGAGGGCCAACCCCTACTACGAGTTTCTGCACATCCGCAGGAAGATCGAGGAGAAGAGGAAGGTACTGTGCAGCGTCATCCCTCAGGCACCACAGTACTACGACGAGTATGTCACCTTCAACGGATCCTACCTCCTGGATGGGAATCCCCTCAGCAAGCTGTGCATTCCGACTGTAAGTAAGGAGCAATATTGCCATCAGATTACGGTACATTTTTGTTGGGGCATTCTTAAAAAATAGTTATGGCTATACCACAGACAGATAAGGATGAGGGAAGCAAGCATATGAAATCATCATCGCTCATCTAATCTGAATATGGTTTGATGCAGAAGATGCTTCACGAAATTGTTCTCATTCCATTTGTCATTGGATTGCAGATAACGCCACCACCCTCATTGCCTGACCCACTGAAAGAGATGTTTAAGCAGCAGGAAGTGGTACGCATGAAGCTGAGACTGCAACACAGCATTGAGCGGGTATGTACAACCCACTGCCAGAGGAGGTTTGCATTTGTTATACCTTTCCTGTGAAAACAGTTCAGTATTTTTCTGTCCCTACAGATGTATCCCTCTCACTTCTAATGGTGAACTCACTGTCGTTTCCTTTCCAGGAAAAGTTGATTGTTTCCAACGAACAAGAGGTCCTGCGCGTCCATTACCGTGCAGCCAGAACACTAGCCAATCAGTCGCTTCCTTTCAGTGCATGCACGGTCCTGCTGGATGCAGAGGTGTACAACATGCCCGCAGAGGCACAGGTAATGAGCCCTGACAGCCAGCCGCTGAGGGGTGTGTGAGTGACAGACTGCGTCATTGCTTCTATATTTTATTTACGTATATGCATGCCCTATTTTTCCTGTTCTCCACATTTTGAGTGCACACAAATCACAACTACGCATATCCATCACTACACCATCCTCTTGCACTTGTACTCAAAAGTCCACCGGCAGCCCAGCAGTTAACTAGAAGTCCTGCCTTCTCTGAGCAATGCTGTAGCAGCTAATTATGCACTGTCCGATTGGGCTGTAGGCCACAGTCAGCACTGGCAAGGATCTGACTGGCTTATCCCATATAACTGTGAACCTGTAATCTTTTCTTTTTTTTTTTATGTTTTTGTTTGTATTTATTTTATTTATTTTCATTTTTTTAGGGAGAAGATGGTAAAACTTCTGTACGGGACAGGTTCAATGCCAGGCAGTTTATGTCTTGGTTACAGGATGTGGATGACAAGTTTGACAAACTAAAGGTGAGACTTTCTGAAAAATGTGCGCGATCTTGGATATTACAAGAGCGATAACAGGGTTCACATGTTTACTCCCTGATAACAGCACACCGATGGTTATTCTGCAAAATATTTTTGCAAAACAAAAGAAAATTCCAGTCGCATATGAGTCACACATTTCATTCTCAGCTGGGCTCAGTACTTCTAAATGACTGATTTCGAAACTGTGACTAAAGCTTAAATTTCTACCTTCCAACTGTTCATTGGCAGCCTGAATTTGCTCAGCAAGTGTTAGCCAACGCTAACTTTTATTATTCTAGTGTGGACGTACGCAGCTTCAGAAAGCAGCAATTAGACTGCAGACTGTGATTTCAGCAGCAGGTGTTTCACATTCCTGCCGTGAAAATGATTGTGAAAAACGGCCGTGCGATTTTCTGAAAACATGGGAAATAGTTTCCTGTTATAGATGCAGTTTGCAGTTGGCAAATCAACAGGTGCTGAGTGACGATTTATATTGAGGTCTGACAATCATAATCAAGAAGGGACACGTATGTTCACTGCAATGCGTTACAAATTTAAGCAGCAGCTCCAAACTCTCAAGCGCCTTCCATCGCACTGCATTACGAAGGTTGTGCATAGTACATCTAAACCAAACACTACAGTGTACAGTCAGCTGGCAACTACCCGTGTGGTTTATAAAACACAAGTACTTCTCTGGGGCTGTACTTGTGTATTCAAAAGCCACCAACAGGTGGCAGTATGGAAAAAATACAATCTGCAGATCCCTTTTTAAGTAGGAATCACTTCCTCAAAACTGTCTGAACTTTGAATAGCTGTTTGTGAGTGCCGAGTGTGCTTACGTCTCTCACCCCGCTCCCTCCCCACAGACGTGTCTGCTGATGCGGCAGCAGCACGAGGCCGCGGCGCTGAACGCCGTGCAGCGGCTGGAGTGGCAGCTGAAGCTGCAGGAGCTCGACCCCGCCATGTACAAGTCCACCAGCATCTTCCAGATCCCCGAGTTCTACATCCCGCTCGTCGAAGTCAACGACGACTTCGACCTCACTCCCATATGAGGGGCCCGCCTGCCCGCCCGCCCGCCATCGGACTCCCAGGAGGAGGTGCCGCCCCACCGAGAAAGTGCCGGAAAAGAGCACTTGAAAAGCAAGGGAGGCTCAGGGTCGGCTTGGAGCACCGCGTGACGATGAAGCCCAGGACAGACTGACCCTCCCTCCTATTATTTATAAAAATAACAGTGCGTGTGCACGTCATGTGAGGCACCCAACTGCCCCCCTTCGAGCCCCGAGTACCTGGGGCTCCTCCCCGGAGGGGCGGGGAGCCTGGTCACATGGGCGTCGGCACAGTGAGGAATGTGGCTGGCACTTAGACATAAGCAGCACTTATGACAGGGTTCAGGGCCCAGTTTGGTTGGCTGAGAGCCTCAGAGAGCGCTTATAGGGAAGAGAGAGAGACAGAGAGACGGGAGAGAGGGGTATAGAGAGAGGAGGCCCTGGCCCTGCAGTTCGCACAGCCTGAGAGAGCTTTGCCACTGCTTCACGGAACAGGACTGTCAAAGACGGGTGTTTTTAAGTGAAGTGTCCATACATGTACAGACTGTGCTCTTAATTATTATTTTTTTTAACTTATTTTATACGTACAGATTGTGCATCTTGTAAATAGCCATGTAATTATTTGTTTCTAACAAGTGTAAAAAAAAAAAATTTAATTGATATTTTGATTGTAAACTTGTTTTGTCTAATGTTTTAAATGGACCAAAGTCAAGGTGTTGTTTTTTTTTTTTAGTATTTTTGTGTTGTTATTGGCTAATTCTTAAGCATGCTTGGAGTTTGTTTTGTTTAGTTTTGTTCCTTCTCCTCATGTTCTCCTACGGGCAGGTGTTTTGACTTGTGATCTTTAATGATGTGCATGCCTTGCAGGTTTGTACTTTTCCAGAAAGCTGGACCGTGGGCTGTTGTGAGATTTTCCGATTCGTCCCTGCTTCTTTTCCGTCACTGGTCCGACGTCTCGTGCAGCACTGTGCAGCTCCTTGCCTCTGTGTCCGTTGCACTGTCATACACACTTAAAAAAAATCACACTGCAAAATTCAGTGTTGCTTCGAAACACAAAATTAAAATGACTTTTACAGTTCAGTGTGGGATCACAACAAAACCTATTTTTGCAACATAATGCCTTTGAACTATGGTTCTAAAATATGTCTATTTTAATATTTACTTGTTACATGATATGTACATATCTGTAATATATAATTGAATAAATTTTATTTGTTGTGAAATCCAAAATGTATTGTCCTATTCTGTTTTACTTTCTTCCATTTTCTTCAGCAACAGAAAATAAATTGGCCTGATCATTTACTAATTCTTTTCACCTTTAAATGCATATTTATCCTTAGTATGCAGTTTTATTGTGCACTGTCTGTAATCACTTAGAATGCAAAACTGAAATATACTTGTGTCTGCCCTATAGGCCTTTCTAACCTGTGTTGGCATGATACTGTTGTCTGAACAAGCATAATGGTGTTGATCACCCAGAGCCTAGGGTTCTCAGTGTCCAGTGTGGTGTGTCCTCCAACTCTTTTAAGTTTAAGCCTGAAGTTAATTTGTCCCCAGTGGTTTTATACAGAAGGATTTTTTCCCCATCCAGTAGATGGCAACACACACACGCGCGCGCACACACACACACACACACACACACAATTATTACGTTGTTGTACTGAAGTGCATTGCCAAGAGCTAAAAGCCTCGCCAGGTGCAGTTTCACTCTGGAGTAAAAACAATCAACATCGCACATGGAGTCCGTGGTGTTGTCAGTTGCAAGAAATGCTTTCACAGAAACCCGTAATTAACTTAACTTTGGACAGCCAGAAAGGCTTAAGGAATTTTCTTTAAACTAAAAACAAACCGCCCACCCCAATAACTTATTAAATGATTCAGCTAACGTAATTAATATTGTTATAGGCAGCCTATAGTAATATTGAAGTAGCCTATAGACCGCTGTTATGTCCGTTGCCGCTTCTATTTGCGAATGTTCTGCAATATCATGGCAATTGGGGTAATGTTTTTTTACTGAGGCGGGTAATGTTAAGGTTTTCTTTTACTGATGTTTTATTTTTTAGTGGATAGCACAATAAACGCGCAATAGGCATGTTGGGGGGGGGGGGGGGGTGTTAGCCTATGACCTTCAAAAGGCTCCTTGAATCATTTTTCACACAACTCGAGGAACCCGGGGTCAGAAGGAGCATAAATCTGACCTAAAAGCAGAGATGATGTTTTACAGGACTGGCTGTGCCTCTGTATATCATGCTAAAGTAGGCTACAACTGTTGCAATTTCGTCCGTCAAAATGTGTAACTATTTCGACGATATGGCTGCATTTACATCAAAGAGATGAAGATGCATTCCTTTGGAAACCTGATTTAAGTGTTGTCGACATACCTCATCTATTTAAAAAAGACAACTGTCACTACTAGCTTAATTTTTGTGCGCCTTAAACTATCGGTTATAACGCTGCCAACTAACAGAAGCTGTAGAATTTTAGGCTCAGTTGTGAATAACTGCAATTCTGTATAAATGCGTCAGACCCATGCCCATCTATTATTTCCTTATAAGTGGGATGGGAAAACATTCGTTAATCCCGCCCATTGTTGCCGTGAACCAAACCCACTCGTTCTCACCTGGCTCGCTTGCTGCGCCCCGGTGAGCTTGAGCTGAAAATGGTTTGTGTGTCTTTAAGGCGCCAGACTGCCTCATTCTCCATTTGTGTTGTGCAGAAACTCAGGCCATCGGAACGAAAGATCGGTATGATTCCATCCTGAAAAGTTGGGAGGAACAAAAGGGTTGAAAAAAACCTTTATCAATAATTTCCAAAGAAACAAAAAAGACATTGTAAAGGTAAGTTTAACTGCATATAATACTTTCTAAACGGTGTTATTTCTAGCCTACATGCATATGTTCGTGTGACTGAGTTGAATTTAATCCAGAAAGGTGATGGTAATCGCTTTTCACTACGCTGCTACTTTTAATATGATCACGAGAGGAGGGAAAGCGTGCCCAAATTTAAAGAAGAGGTCAACTGATTCACGTCAACTGATTGACACGGCTGGATTTTTCACCGTGTTTTTGTTCTCGTCTGTCCGGTTAAATGGCAGAAAGTGGCATTATAGCCTACGATGCTTTACTGGAAATGAGACCATATGTCATTGTGAACTCCATGTTACTGGAATTAGATCTTTGCCAAAGCAATACACGTGAGTCAGAAATCGCAATTGCACAACGTTCATTTTACTGTGGACCCATAGTAATATAGCTTATTCAGCTGACATTGTGTCTGTCCTGTTTTAAAAAATAACTAAGGTAAATAGGTGGATGTTCATGTTCCACTGTGAAACAGATGTGACTACCTGTATATAACCTACATATGTAGCCTATTGGGAGATATACGCCGCTCGTAGTAGCCTTCTTTGAGTTACTTAAATGGATTTCATTGGCGAAAAATATGATATGGAAAGGAGTTTGATAGTAGTTTTCGTGTGAAGTACGTGGCCATATTTAATTTGAAATAACATTCAATTATTGTCCTTTCTTGGGAAAACACAACGTACTCTATGTCATTGGACGTTCGTGTCCACACGAATTTATAATGTTTAATTTAGCTTATGTGGATGAAATGTAGCCTAATCATTGTATAGCCAGAAACTATGAAATGAAATTGCCTCCGTACAGTATATTGGACTAAATGGGATGAGCTCAGGCTGTTACAAAGTCTTCCCGTAATATTTAACCCTGAACCATTACACTACTAATCCATTACAATGCATTAGGTTTAAATATTCTTGCGAATATTTTACCATCCCATGTTTGCCCATAAGAATTTCTGCATCGCTGCCCACTTGCCCAGGTTGTCAGAGATTTGCACGGTGCAGCCGGAATGAGGCCGAGCCACGCGCTTATTCCTGCGTCAGCCGCGCTGCTCTACCTCCTCGCGGGGTTGTCACTGACCGCAGCCTGCAATAAAGCGTTGTGTGCCAGTGACGTCAGCAAGTGTCTAATTCAGGTAAGAGGGACCTGTCCCTACTTTTATTACACCGGTGGCACCTACACTGCAGTGTATGTTGAACAGTTGTGCACTCAAGTATTTTTAACCAATTACTTTGACATACATTTTCACAAGTTCCCAAGGAAGGGCTGACCTGATGTCATCAGTCCAAATCACAGCTCATTTTGTCATATGAAGACAAAACTGCAGTGGTTTGTTTTGTGATAGCGGTGATTGTCCTGTTTTGATAGTATACACTCACTTAGCACTTTAGTAGGTATTTATTAGACTTATTATTTGACTTATTGGTCTTCTGCTGCTGTAGCTGCTTAGAGGTTTGAATGTATGATTGTTTACTGTAACCTTCCTGTCAGCTTTGACCAGTCTGGCCCTTCCCTGACCTCCCTTATTAACAACATGTTTTTGCTTGCAGAACTGCTGCTCACTGCTCAATGTTTTTTGTTTTCCGCACCATTCTCTACAAACTCTATACATGAAAATCAGACATGAAAATCAGCGGTTTCTGAGATACCCAACCTACCCTGTCTGGCACCAATAACCATTCCATGGTGAAAGTGACTTCGGTCTCAATTCTTCCCCATTCAGATATTTTATCTGAAAAACAGCTGAACATCTTGACCATGTCTGCATGCTTTTATGCATTTAGTTGCTGCCACATGATTGGCTGCATTAACAAGCTGTACAGGTCTACCTAATAAAGTGCTCACTGAGTGTGGGTTTTTAATAGAAGCTTTCCAATACATAA
This sequence comes from Conger conger, assembly GCF_963514075.1. Lineage (NCBI taxonomy): Eukaryota > Metazoa > Chordata > Actinopteri > Anguilliformes > Congridae > Conger > Conger conger. The sequence continues at coordinate 32,255,396 of NC_083768.1, forward strand.
ATCGTTCCGGGATCATTGCTGGCTCAATGGTTATCATGGTTATGGATTTCTACCCTAGTGCAGTAAAAATGGCTAAGGCAGGTATCAGTTTTATTCAGGGTAGGCAGTGATGAGATACAACAGGGTGGCGTGACTGTGCAGGAAATGAATCTCTTCTAAAAACCCAGAAAAAAAAAAAAAATCCTGTGGTGAGGATAGAATGTGAGTATCTGCCATGTATCATTAAAACTGATTTAGCATACAAATCCTTCTGCTATACAGTATGTTACCATGATATACTGTATGTTATTTATATTATTGCTTTTATAGTTTTATATATTCTTTCATAAAGCAACTGAATTTACATTTCATTTATTGCTAAAATGTAATCCAGATATCCATTTTTGAAGTGTGCTGCAACACATTAGTGTTAAACAAAATAATGTCATTTGAAAATGAAAATGCTTTTTTTTTCATTTGAAATCTCAAAATGGTATTATTCAGCTTCGTGAAACAGGACCCAGGTCTTAAAGTGGGTTGTGAGAGAGGTCGCATGGGGGGTTGTTGTGCCACTGAAGTTCCAGATCATGACCATGTCTGGGGCTTTGCACTCCCTGTGGTATCAGAGTGCTCTTGCTATAGCAGAGGAATGACCTCTGCCAGTTGCCTAGTTTATTTCACACTGCGTTATTCATTTGGCAGATGCCAAAAAATCAGACATGAAAAATTTTTTACCTTTAAGTTTTGAGATGCCGATGTACACAGCTGGATATCAGCTGAACTGAAGAGCACTTCCTAGGGCTCTCACCTGAAACATTCTGGTGAAATGTGTGTTTTCCCTGCCCAGGAGGCTTCTGCGCCGCCAGTATTCCCGTTTATTCCCATTTATTCCCATTTATTCCCATTTATTCCCAACCTGTCCGCAAGGAGAATGCTGCTGTGTTTCATCAGGGCACCTGTCTCTCCCTTATCTATAGGCTTTGGTAATAACCCAAGGATGGTTAATGTGTCTGTTGATAACCTCCGTGTTGCAGTAGAGTTGCTTTGGTGTTACTTTAAGTTTGTTTTCTTACTTTAAACCCTCTACCAGCGATTGTAAAGCTGGCTGGTGATCAGTGGCTTCTGTAAATGTAAGAAATATCATCCATTGCACAGAATTAATTTTTATCTATTCATTTGACAAATATTGGCTTCGTGATTTGCATAATGGTGTGTGTCATACTTGCATGCCTGAACATGACTTTACAGGGTACAGGCTGCGTCTGTCTAAATAGGCACATTGTTATATGAATTCTTTGAAGTTCTTGGCACTGATGTATTCTCAAACGTCATGTGTCTGTCATATGGCCACCTCATGCAGAAACCCTGTATGAAGTCTGAAGTTCGGAAAAAGGGACTGGCTTTAGCGCACCTGTCTCATCCATTTAGGAGTTATGCGTGTAGGAGTTATGAGGGTAGTCGCAATCACAACACTGGTTTTTACTTTTTTTGTAATGGGGGAGGGGCGGGGAGTATTGTCCATTGGCAGAAGGAATGAGGGAGTTGGTTCTGAATTTGACTTTGTGGAATGCAGAGAAATTCCTCCCATTAACTGAACAAAGTATTGAAAAGGGTCCCAGAACTGGATTGTGTTTTTTCTTCACGCATGACACTGTGCATACCTACATATTTCATATTACTATCGGCTGTAAAAACATTCGTCAACCCTGCAAACGATTCTAAACGATGTGCAGATTTTTTTTCTAGTTCGAAAATCAGTTTATTTCCTACTTGCGTTCCATCAGTAGAACAGTCCCTTGTCTTCCTTGTCAGGTCCATGTCCATGCAGTGCTGTGAAATTCTTCTCTGGGAAGAAATATAGTAAATATAGACAAATAGTAGAGCTTGCAGTCAGCTAGCAGCTTCACCTAAGAAACACAGTCCAGCATTGCAATTATTTTGTAGCATTTTGCTTAAACAGGTTGTTTGAATGAACAAAAGTTGTTTTGGCAGTAATATCTGGCACATGTTTAGTTTTTGCAGTGTTGTGGAGAACACATGCAGTCTTTGAATTGACTAGAGGCATGTGTCTGCAAATGTGTTTGAATTCTTCCTCTGTGTTTGATTTTGTGTATGTAGGCCACTGTTACCCCTTGGCTCTTGATGGATAGAAGTCCAAGGCTGTTCTGTTCTCTGTCATCGTGAACCTGCCCTTGTCCCACACCTTGACTCTGAAGAGAGCAGCTCATTTAGTCGGCTCAGTAGCCCAGCAGGTGAAAGAGAGAACTTCACTTGCCTGATTACAGCATGTTATCTGTAACAGGCTGTGTCTACACTCCAGCAGTAGTTTGTCTTTCTTTTTCGAACCCTCCAAAGAGAAGGGCAAGGCGAGGAGGAGGGCACTGGGACCGGTGGGGGGGGGGCTTGTGAGGCCCCATCCCTCAGATCTGCGTGGAGTGCCCCTCCTCCCGTTCAGCGGCTCTGTTGGTGTTTTAAGATTTAAACGTTACGGTTGAGCGCTCAGCGGGGCGGCGAGACGTGTCTGCACATGCTCTGTTAGGAGAGAGAACTTTCTCCGCCACTGCCTCTGCCTGTCCCGTTTGGATTCGTGCTGGACTGCCTCGCCAAGAAACAAAAGAAATCCCTTCCTGCAAAGACGTTCCAGAGCGAGGAGCTATGCAGTTCTGTCACACACATAGCACACTTTTGTTCACAAACATATTTTATGGTTATAACAGGGTAGGGTCAAATTCTATTTCATTTCAGCCAATTCAGCTAAGGAAGTGAAATGACTGAATTGAAATTTTGTTGACAAACTCTGGTCTCCCAAGATTCTGATTTGTGCCATAGTTTGTGTCTTACAGTTTTTAAGTTTAAATAAACATACATTTTACAGCTGTATAACCAATTAAATAAACTATGTGTTTACCCTTAATGTGGGAACAATAATCCTTCTGCACTATACGGGAGAGTATACTCTTCTCCTGACTTAAATTGGCACGTTCTGACGTTTTTATCCAGAGGCACCTTGTGGAAAATCCATGGTGAGTTACAGTGACATGCTGTGAGTCATACTATGCAGATGCTGTTGCTTATGGTTGTGTTTTCTCTGTGAAGATAAAGGGCCAGTGTGTGTGTTTGTGTGTGTGTGTGTGTGTGTTTGTGTGTGTGTGTGTGTGTGTGTGTGTGTGTGAGCATTAGTGTTAGTGTGTGTGTGTGTGTGTGTGTAGCAGCGCTGTTCACCTGACCAAACATGACTGTCAAGGTGGCACGCTCCCCCTTTCCTTAAATAGCTGTGATCTTGACTTTGTGGAATGCATGGCTTGTGGTTCTTCCACGTCTATGTGGGAGAAGTCTGTAAAAGTTGTGTGATGTAAGTGAATAACAACCTAAGATGGCTTTCAGTAACTGGCTCAAAATGGCTGCTTGTGCAACAATATTGTCTGTGGCTTTCAGTCAGAATGAATGTATATTACCTGTCTCAGTTGATGTGTACGACAATATACATGTAAGGCACATCTCCCTCTCTCTCTGAGCTGTGTGTGTGCTTTTGTGTGTGTCTGTCTCTGTGTGTTACAGTGTAAGGGCTGTGCCAGTGCAGAGTACCTCCCTCTCACTCTGAGGTGTGTGTGTGTGTGTTACTGTATCTTGCTGTGTAAGAGCTGGGTATGTGTAGATGACCTGAGGTGTGCACATGTTTGCGTGAGTGCTGCTGTAGCTGTCTCTCACTCTGCGGTGTGTGTGTGTGCTGCTGTACCTGTCTCTCACTCTGAGGTGTGTGTGTGTGTGTGTGTGTGTGTTACTGTACCTGTCTCTCACTCTGAGGTGTGTGTGTGTGTGTTACTGTACCTGTCTCTCACTCTGCGGTGTGTGTGTGTGTGTTGCTGTGCAGGAGCTGTGTCAGTCTCTCACTCTGAGGTGTGTGTGTATGTGTGTTACTGTACCTATCTCTCACTCTGCGGTGTGTGTGTGTGTGTGTGTTGCTGTGCAGGAGCTGTGTCAGTCTCTCACTCTACGGTGTGCGTGTGTGTGTGTGTTGCTGTGCAGGAGCTGTGTCAGTCTCTCACTCTGCGGTGTGTGTGTGTGTGTGTTGCTGTGCAGGAGCTGTGTCAGTCTCTCACTCTGCGGTGTGTGTGTGTGTGTGTGTGTGTTGCTGTGCAGGAGCTGTGTCAGTCTCTCACTCTGAGGTGTGTGTGTGTGTGTGTTGCTGTGCAGGAGCTGTGTCAGTCTCTCACGCTGAGGTGTGTGTGTGTGTTCCTGTGCAGGAGCTGTGCCAGTGCAGGCCGTTGGATGGGAACTGCTCCTGCTGTAAGGAGTGCATGATGTGTCTGGGCACTCTGTGGGAGGAGTGCTGTGACTGCGTGGGTAAGGTCCTGCTCCCCCATCCACAGGCAAACATGCCTGCACTATTCCTCATATTTTAGACCTCCATATGGGTATGGGCTTATTATTTCTTTCCCATTGATTTGATTACATGTACAGTATATTTAATAGTTTCTATTTACTGAAGATAAGACAGAAGGCAGAAATGAAATAAGACACTAATGATGCACATATATGTTTATAAAACGCTCTTTTTCCACACTGTGGTTCAAAAAACGTTTTAATAAACAAATTAGAACTAAACTGTCTTGTCATGATGACCTGTCTTCCTCAAATAGAAAGTTGCTTTGAGATGAACGCACTGGTGTACAGTTGGGCCATCCGTGTCAGCTTACTGGAGTACTGCCTGCCCCCACACCACTCCCTCCATTCTGTGGTCAGACCACTTCCTGATGGTTCTGTTTTCTAAGGCTGGATTTATCATTTAAAAGGATTCTAGCGCAGCTGTTGTGTGTTTTACCACACACAAATATCAACCAGATTTCAGATTTCATTTGTTTAACTGCTCCGCATAAACAGTCTTTGTTTGCACAGGAACATAATCCCTGTGTGGCATGGTCAGACCCTCAGGTCCACTTCCTGTCACATGGTCTTCCGTTCCTTCGGGATGTTAACAGAATGTTCTGTTGCTCTCCAGTGTTCATATTTAATATCCAAGATATAAGGCAGAATCAGTTTCCTCTTTTGTTCATAAGATAAAATACCTTACAAAACACTGCATTAAAAAATGATAAAAATCTGATATTCTCTGATTTCATGGACAGGGAATATAATGGTTAAATGTGAAGTTGAAATCTCCTTCTTGTGTGTTGTATTCCATCCAACCAAACTCAATAATGTGTGAGTTAATGAAATGCCCGTAGCCATTCAGTTAAAGTACAGGAAGATTCTAAAACTGTGGAAGATGCTAGATTTACTTATATATCCGAAAATCTGAAATAATGATAAACTCATTTCTCCCAGACAGGGGACATGGGATGCAGTTCACGCAGTAGGTTCTATATAACCATGCGCTGTTGTGTGAGAACACATCCACGATGTGCCTCTCATCATGTTAATGTGCATCCTGGGCATACGCTCTGACATCAGCAGCTGGGATGAGTCATATAACTCTTTACCTCCTCTGTGCGCTTTTTCCTTTTCCCTTGGAGGAAAAACAGGTGTCTTCTCTCCGCGGTGGTCAGGGTTTATGGATGATGGGGCCTGCGTGGGATATGGAGGATTTAATGGGGGTTTCTTGTCAACACTCTGGAAGTTGAATATGCACGGTTTGTGAGGGAGCGCCAAGACAACTTGTTCTGCTGCTTTAAAGAACAAATCATTCCAGACTCCATGTGTTCCACCTCTCTGCTGTCAAAACACCAATCATTACGGCTATTCCGCCCGGAGGACGGTCATCAACCAATGGGAGTTGGGCGGGAGGTGGTGGCCTTTTTATTTTTAAGTATCGCACGCTTATTCTCTCTTCATGAGCGACATCACTGTTCCTTCCACAGTTGAACACATTTATGTATAAATACACTGAGGCCTTCCGCAGGTGTGTACGTGCTCTTGGCAGCTGCATTGAGCTGAAACAGGGCCGGTATTGTACACGGCGTGAGAAACAGGGCCTGCCTTTGTGTCGGGAGCGGACAGCGGTGTCTGAACGGGGCATGGCTCTCCGCTCACCTCCCCACTCCTCTCTCTGAGGTAGAGCTGGGAAGGGCCTTTTGGCGAGTGAGAGTTGTTTGTGCGGGTGTACGGGGGGCTGTATTTTGTGTCTCACATCTGCCTGCGCTACCCTTTCATCTGTGGACCTGCGAGGGATGAACTCTCCCAGATGGCTTTTTCTTTTTCATTAGCAGTCATGTGGGTGCTTTTATTTAAATGGGTTTCAGCAGGGCTCTGCTTGTGTGGGGATGAGGGTGGAGCTTCTTCAGGGGTTCAAGCTCTTGATTCTGGAAAGTGGTAAACAAAATGTAGTGTCTCTTTGGAAATTCTGAGGGCGCTTGAAGGCTTGTTTTGTTGAGTGTTGTGTGCTGATTTGATTCATTTGACTCTGTGTTGTATAGTATGAAATGTATTTAACTTTAAAACTACTACAGCTAAGTAACTAATGTTACTTTAAAGTACCCATTCTTATCCCATATCTAAGGACAAGTTGAGTCCTATACAATGAAAAACGATGAAGTCTGAAAAAAGACTTAAAGATTCGGTGACTGGATTGTGCAGCCTGACTTCATGGCCTGTGACCTTTGACCTTCTTGCAGGAATGTGTAACCCCAAAAACTTCAGCGACACACCAGCCTCATCCAAGAGCACGGTGGAGGAGCTGCAGCAGCCAATCCCCTCCCTGTTCCGTGCGCTCACGGAGGGCGACGCCCCCATTAACATGATGGTGGTCTCCTTCCCTGTGGCCGAGGAGCTCTCTCACCACGAGAACCTCGTCTCCTATCTGGAGACGCTCGACGACCAGCACCAGAACGTCTCTCTGCCTGGCAATAGCATCCACGCCAACTATGACAGTACGCGAGGTACCATACACGTGGTCATGTGACAGTGGTGATACAAAAACTAGTTAAACAAATGCATACACCCATATTCACAAGCTCACATGCACACAGTTTAACCCAGAGCACACAAACTGTCATGCTCTGTGAAAAAAAGTTTCTGTTTTTATATGTATTGAATTCATGGGACAGTCTGAAAACATGCTGGTCGGTTTGTAAAATGTATTGATGCAGTTTTGGCAAGTGGATGTTTTGAGCTACAGTTGCTCTCAGGGTCACTGATCCTGATCCTAACTGATTTGGAAGTGGATTAAAACGAATTTTCCTCTCCTTCCGGGATTGGCTCTGAACTCTTGATCCAGAGGTGTTGCTCCGTAGAAAAAAGGCTTTTCACACGGGAGCACTGAAGCCTCTCGCACACACAGACACACACACACACAGACTCACACTCACCAGTAAGGGTTGACTATCTTTCAACAGTAAGTAAGTACAGACTTTGCAGGTCGCTGTACCCATGGATAACCCGCTGTTTCCCCCCTCAGATAACATGTGCACGGTGGTGTACTTTGACGACTGCGTGTCCATCCGGCAGTGCAAGCTGTACTGCGAGTCCATGGGCGGCTCCAAGTACCGCTGGTTCCACAACGCCTGCTGCGAGTGCATCGGGCCCGAGTGCCTGGACTACGGAAGCAAGGCTGTCAAGTGCATGAACTGCCTGTTCTGAGGCCTGGGACCCAGGGTCAGGAGGGCGTGGAGGGGTCAGGGGGGTCAGGGGGGCTGGGGGTGGTTCATGAGCAGGAGCGAGGAGCAGAGGACTGAACTGGCAGGAATAGCGTAAGCTGCCGGGGACACTTATATCAATATCACCTTGTACAATATGTGCCCTTATTTTGTATTATATGTTTTACTGTATATTTTAGATGTTTTTATAGTTTATATCAGAGATGTATGTGGATAGTATATTTCCCCCAGGAATTCTATACTTGCATAGCCTTGAAGTTCTCATTTATGCTATGCCCAATAAAATACTTTGGTGACTGTTTGAGTGTATCTTTGTCACATAATCGCTTAACCATTTACTTATAGGAACTTATAAACTGCATGTGACTATACATTCAGGTACCTTCGTCAAGATGTGTCTGTTGAAGGGTCTGTTCTGCCCTCACACACTCACAAACAAACATACAAACACAAGCAAACACATACATACGCACAAACGCACCCACATACATACACACACACACGCAAACACACCTGGAAGTCTTTCCAGTGAACTGGCGTGAATGTGTTATTAAGGGGGGTAATTGGTTCGCACTGAACCAAACGCCACACTACAAAACCGTTTTAGTAACCCAGACCTGGGTCTGTTCGGATGGCGTTCCTCGCGTGCTAGCCCGCTCACTGTGAGCACGTCCCTAAACCCCAGAGTTACAGGGGCGGTCGGAGTAGCCGTGGTCTCTGAAGCCTTTGCAGTTCTCCTCAGCTGAAGGGCTGTGATGAAAAACAGGCCCGCTGAGCCTGCTGCTGCAGCCCTGAGCCCACTGCGCTGTCCCCATGCCTCTCTCCCCGGCTCTGTCATTCATGTCCGAGCCATATGGTTCAGCTTACAGCACCAGGGCCTGCGGAGAGGTGGAACGCACATTCAAAGAGGAGGAGTGAACCGCGGGGTCAGCCAGCTGCCACGCCCCCCCCCAGCCTCTGCTCTCTCACGCCGAGTGCTCTTCCTGCTCTAAGAAGGCCTGTTTGTCTTCTACGGGCCCTCTCTGTGATGCAGAGAGGGCCCGTAGAAGAGAGCCCAACGCTCAACTTCTCTTTACGCACAAGGAAGGCTGGGTCCCTCGACGACAGTAAAAAGGGCGGGAGAGTTTGTGATGAAATCGGGACTTTAATCGGAAGGTCGTAGGTTCATATCCCTGGTGGGGCTTCATTGTTGCACAAGATGTTTCATCTGAATTGTTTTTGTGCCCATACAAGTGTGGATCAGTGTGCCAGCTGTAAAATTGAAGCTGTGTTGAAGTGGATATTGGCTTTTGTAATAAATAGAATCGTATTAAAGGGATTGTTGAAACAACCAACAGCCACCAACAGTTCAGTAAGCAGCGGGCAGTGTTGACTACAGATCCCATAATTCCACAGCATTGGAGCTGGTAGGAAACTTCTACATTCAGAATATCCACACCAACAACCAGGAAAACATTCAGGGTCGAGATACAATGTTGGTACCCAAAATATCAACCACAGCTTCAGAGATGGTAGCTGTTCATCCACTTCTGTACCTCTAAATGCTCCCACAAATGTTTTTAACTACATTGTGAAACTATTATCCTGATGCAAGGGGTTGGCCCATCAAGGCCCAAACCTGTAAAACTGATGGAAAGTTATAAACTGCTATCTGAGCACTCTGGAAATATAATACAATGCTCTACCACTGCCCTCTAGAGGAAAATAATGTTAGTAATTCATTTATCCCACCACTTTAATTGGACTGTGAGAATGGAGGGTCTCAATAGATACAGATCAGCACTTTTGAGTTGCATCAGACTGGGTCTGGAAATATTCTAGGGTTCCTGTCTTCTTTCATCACACAAAAGAAAATTACCTCATGCATTAACCCCATGGACTGTATGGAAATGAATATTTTTCAGCACCTGTAGGACATTTACTTTGAACTGGCATCAAAATCTGTCCTTTGGTTCTCTTTATAGACTTAAGCCTCAGTCAAACAATGTTGACCGTAACAAAAACTGCAAATGAGGCTTGGCAATGATGACAAAGGACAGTGCATTGTTTTATTTTAAAAAGGCCAGATACTCTTGTTAGAAACATTTTTGGTCACATTTCTACATTCCTATTGTGCCATCAGGAGAAACAGATATCAGAAAATGTGTGAAATTAATGTTTGGTTCCATATGTCCCTCCCTGTGTCTCTTCTGAAAGGTGACCTCTGACCTCTTTCTATACTCTTCTCCTTTGACCTCTGTCTTTTAGATGACCTTTTCTTTCTGTCCTCATCATCTCCAGATGTTCCCTCTCTTTTTTCCACATCAGTCGTTCTCTCCCCCTCTCCACCCTCATGCTCTCCATCTTTCTCTCCCACAACTGTCTCTCTATCCACCATAATGTCTCCCGCTGATATGTCTGGGTATCCATGTTCTCTCTCGCCACCCTCCTGCTCACCTCTGTCACCTCGTCCTCTGTCTCCCAGAGTTCCCTCTGCTTTGCCCATGCCTCCTCAGACACACTCCTCTCTTTGTCCAGCTCCTCTCTTGCTCTCCACATCTGCTTTCTTTCCTCATCCCTCGCTCTCATCTCCTCCATCTTGCTCTCCATCTCGCTCTGCCACTCCTCTGTCCTCCCTTTCACCCCCTCCACGCCACTTTTCTCCATCTGCCATATCACCATCTCCATCACCCACTCTTCCTCCAGCTGCTTTCTCTGCTTTTCTAGCTTCTCTCTCTCCTTCCTTCTCTCCCCCTTCATATGCTCCCTCTCCTCCTCCCTTATCAGTCTGCTGTTCTCCCACTGCCTTCTGTCCATCCTCCAGACTTGATCCTCAACCACTCTGTCCATTTCCCTCTCCGTCCTCCTATTTCTCATCCATAGGTCCATCTCCTCCGCCTGCTTTATCCAGACATCCATCTGAATTTTGCAGCCCTGCTCGTGCTCCCTCCTTTCCCTGGCCATCATCTTCCTTTTCTTCCTGTTTGAATTCTCCATCCTCTTTCTCCTCCTCTCTCTCTGTTTCTCCTCTATCTTCTTTGCCTCCTCCTCACTGGCCATGTCCACTTTGGCCTGTCTCTGCAAAACAAAGAAGTTTGAGCCACAGAAAAGCATTGTTTGTGTATCTGTGATATTGTGGCTACACAGTCACTTGGACACTATCTCACGGTCTTCCCTTCCAAAGATATTCAAATAATAATACTTTTGCACTGAAGAGCGTACCCTTAAACCAAAACAAATAAAAAGACAATCCATTATGGATCTCTCCATCTCCATTCATGGCTGATGGAAAAACAGCACCAGAAGTATTTCACTTCAAATGCAGGTTCTGATGAACTGTGTCTTACATTGACATTTGTAATTTTTTCTCTTCATTGTGACATCATATTTCTCAGTGGCTCTTAGGCTAGATTCTTTTCTTTTTTTAATCTTCATTATGACATCATGGTGTTCATTTTTGAGAGAACAATGGGAAGTGTAGTCATGGAAGTGTATAGCCTAAAGTATACATACTTTATTTAATATGTGGAGCATATTTTTATTTATATTTACAAGTGTATAAATAATATATGCTTTTCCATATAAGTAACAGTCAAATTGCTTGGAAAAATACTGCAGAATTATACAAAATAAAGTAAGGGGGAAAAGCAATCCAGATGATAACTTAATCATAAGATCAGATAGTATCCAACTTTTCTCACACAAGTTTTCTTGCAGCTTGAATTAAAGCATAGCTATAAGAGTGCTTTATTTTGAAGTTCTGTGTTAATTCTCAATGCCAGGCTTCACACACAGAATTAACACAGAGATGTGTACTCAGTGGCCTCTAGCAGTGATATAAAACATTTTTGATTTCAGATTTTCAGCAGTGGAAATTTCCTAAAAAAGATGTACTGTTTTGTTAATTATTGCACAACCATTATGGTTTTTAAATCGAGAACCAGAAGTACATTTGATAAAAATGTGTGTACAAACTGGATGTTAAAAGGCCTTAGATACTGAATATTTCCAAGTACAACAAAGTCCTGTTTGTGCCACAGGTGTTCAGGCCAGCCAGTATACCCCACTTTTCAGAGAGTACAGGAAGTGACACCAGCTGTTTGCATAGCTGTAAATGTACGCCCTTCTGAGGAGATGCTGAATGCTGGTTCTGCTCAGTCACTGTGGCCGTACTGCCCAGCTGGAGGGAAACAGAGGGATTGCTGTGCAGCTTTTTGCTGGGCTGTCACAAAGCCTCACAAAGAGGTCTTTCTCTGCCATACCAGGATGTGCGGGAGTCACATGGTTTCTACATGTGGCTCTGACAGACAGCCAGTTGTTATGCAACAGTCCTTTTTATTTGCAGTTGCCAGCTGAACTAAACTCGTCCAAGTCAAAATGCTATCAGTCTGAGTGTAACAGCACAGTGCTATTTGTGATATCCCATGACGAGGCAATATAGCGTACATTCAGTTTAACTTGTATTTTCTTTTGGTATTCATAAATGGGCTGCAAGAAATGCAGGCATAAGTACATTTCTCAAAAACCATAAAGATAGCCAGAGATGAGCAATGACTTTGTTTGTCAGCTATATGTGACAAAGACCAATGCAGGCTGAAACATTGTTTACATTATAAGTCAGCAGGGTACACCTCTGAATGGCATTAACATCGACAACACCATCCAGTTGATCTGTACCAACCTGTACCAACTATTCATTAAGTGTAATTTTTGTAGTCTATACTTTACCTTACAGTGCAAAAAAGTGGTGATTTGCATCTTGCCAGTGGAAGGATTCCAGTTCTTGTCTGCCCTCTCCTAAATTGACTTGCCTTGCTGTAGCAATGGAACAGGCCAAATATAAATATGAATGTATAAATATTTGGGAATTCCAAATGGAGAGATCGATATAAAAGATAATGGATAACATTATTTAATTTGGGAACTTAGAAAATAAGATTGATTTTTAATCCAAAGAAATGCATGTGTATGATTATGTAAAAAAAAAAAACATGCACAATATGTAACATTAACATTGTAACATCCAGTAAAATCCTGGCAATGATTGGAATGTTAGAACAATATACAGAAACAGTCCATGACGTAACCAGCCGTGAATATTGGAAATTTACATAATTTCTAATATTCTATTTATTTGTTTATTTCATCCGGATGTATGAGTGTTGTAGCAAGATGGACGTTGTAGTTTTTCTCCTTGATCTGGTTTACGTTTCTGCAGGTTCACAGAACTACAAGAACCAAAAAGCACCTGAAAATCATCACGCATGCTCAGTTGAGTTTTTACCTAAACGGCAGGAAGCTTAGCTGAAATTCACTGAAACAGGTTCGTTTTGACATTTATTTTCTAAATTGGTATTTAGAATATTTGTTCTGAATAATGGAGCAGTTGCTCATTCTTAAAATGTTGAAATAGGAAAATATATTTCTACCTTTTACTGATAGTTGAGGCCACACTGCAATACTTAACAGTTACTAGCTATAAAAGTAGATGCCAGCGAGCGAGTAAACATACCCCCCGTGACAGCTGGGCCCATCAAATTCTGCTGTCTAGCGCAACTACTTACTAAATAGTTGAAATCTTTATCATAACGTTCCTAACTCAGTAATAGCCTTCATTTCTGGTAAATCTGTCAGTTGATGTAACAAGCGAATGTTATCTAATAGGGTAAATATGGCGTTAGCCGTAGTTTTGCTGCTAACAAGCTAACTGTGCGAGTTTACCAACTGAGTTACGTGGACTAGTACATTTTCTCTTAACATTAGCTATCTAGCTAGTCTGCATCAGCTAGATACCCAGCGCCAACGTTACGTTACATGTTACAAAAGCGTTATACAAATTACCATGGTTGTTAACCACCGAGCGTCAGAAAAGATTATGGCAGCGAAGCGAACATAATCTTCGTACATAGCCACAAAAGGATAACATTGCCACAGAAATGATAAAATAGTTGGGTAGATCCACGTAAATGGATTACTAAGCTGTACTAACATTCTTTCAACTAATGGATTATTAATACACCCACAGAATGACAAGTACAGACTGTTCCTGGCCCATATCTGAATTGGGCTATTCAGCACATGTAGGACTGTACTTGTAATGGTGGTTTCTGCGTTAAATCATGGAAGGGGTATTTTTTTGAATGCATTGCTGTTCTACATAAGAATAGCGGTAGTGTTGATGCAGGTTCTTCCTCGCGCAGATCCTGACAAAGTTCACTTTACAGAATGCCAGTACAGGTCTGCGTAACTGTTCTTAGTTCCATACTAAAGTGGACAACATTTCTCCTTGAAATCCCTGAACAATATGTAAGTGTCCAGGGTGGTGAGAGGATCAGAACAGCAAGGTATTGGTGTATATGTCTAGATTTCAGACATTTGACCGAACAGTGTAGTTGGAAGCTTCAAGGCCAGTTAATATTACAATAATAACAATAATCAGATGGGGAGATGATTTCGTATTACATTTCCCTTAATGGTCTTTTTTGCTTCGTTTGGTATATGTTGCAGTTGCTGAATGGCCACTAGGTGTCAGTGGTAAAAAAAAAAAAAAAAGAAAGGAAAAGGCTTGTTGCTGGTCATTAAGTTGCTGGACCTCACCGAATAAGACATGATGATAGCTCAACACCCAACACTGAATTAACACGTTAAATATTACAAAAGTAAATATTAACAGCGGTAATTGTGCCCACTCCTTACAGGTGGCATGGAGCGGTGATGTGACCAACCCCCCTCCCCCCCCTCCCCGGAGCAGAGAGCAGGGTGCCGTTGCCATGACGGAGTGCTTCCTGCCTCCGAGCAGCAGCCCCGGAGAGCAGCGGCGGGTGGAGCACGCGGGGAGCGTGGCGCGCACGCCCAGCTCTGAGGAGATCAGCCCCACCAAGTTCCCAGGCCTGTACCGCGGTGGCGAGCACTCGCCCCCTCACGATGGCCATCACCACGAGCCCCCCGACCCGGCCTCCGACGACGACAGGGAGCACGGCAAGAAGAAGAACAAGTTTAAGAAGAAGGAAAAGAGGAGTAAGGATGATTTCACACGGAAATAGGCTTCTGTAGATTCAGTGGGGCCTGCCTTTATCATTGGAGTCCCATATAGGCCTGCAGGCGTTGAGGAGGGCAATTCCTACAGAGCTTTGAGTAAAATACAGCATAAGACCCAGTCACCCTAGGAACTGAATTTGACCCCCCAGAACTAGATTGTGGCATTCTCTGTAAGATTGATAACAGGTTAGAGGGCGTTATTTAGTACCATGGCATTTTTAAAACACTTTAAATCAATAAAACAGTTTTATATTATTACAGTGAAATAAGGTTATTTTTAACAAAATAAAGGTTTTTGAACAAAATATAGGTTTCTAGCAGACAATACACAAAGAGGCCCCTGTGCCAGCCCTCTGTCGAGAAGAACACCAAAGTATCTTTGTTTGCGGCCTGTTCCCTCCTCCTCAGTATGCAGGGTGGGGGTGGGGGGTTCAGCCATGTCAGCTGTTTGACCTGCTACCCCTGTTCCATCCCACACCTCAGAGATCGTGCGTCAAAGAGGAAATTCTCAATTCTTTTTTTCTGTCACAATCCTCTACACTAGCCCCTGTTCAGATTTCTGCACGGCTCTCACCAGAAGAGAGGGTAAAGTTTTGATTTTTTCCCCCACCCCAACATTGAATTTCCAACTTTTCTACTACGGCTATATTTAACTTTTCCAGGGCAGTGCAGTCAGGGTGGGAGTAGCAGAGTGATCCCCAGTGTCAGTGTCTGTGGTGGTCGGGGTGAGTGTCGTATTGGGAAAGCTCTCCAGGGCTGATGATGTGGGGTGTTAGGTCTCTGGGACCGCAGGTCGCTGCCGCCAGGTCTCCAGTTAATTTGTGTGAAGCGGGCAGTGTCGCGGAGGAGCCGGTCTGTGGGTTTACACAGGGGATACTGCGTAATCGAGCGCTGACCTCTTTTCTCAATTCCTTCCCGCCCTCGTTTCCTACGCTGTGGTGACAGAGAGCGGGAGAGGGGAGCAGGGATAGCGGTCTAACCCTCTCTGCGAAGCTCTGTCTGAAACGTTTCTCTCTGCCTCCAGCCGAGGGCTACGCCGCCTTCCAGGAGGACAGCTCGGCCGACGAGGCGGAGAGCCCGTCCAAGATGAAGCGCTCCAAGGGCATCCACGTCTTCAAGAAGCCCAGCTTCTCCAAGAAGAAGGAGAAGGACTTCAAGGTGAAGGAGAAGCCCAAGGAGGAGAAGAGCAAGGACAAAAAGTCTAAGGACCTGACGGCGGCCGACGTGGTCAAGCAGTGGAAGGAGAAGAAGAAGAAGAAGAAGCCCACTGCTGAGCCCGAGCCGGTCGCCGTGGAGATACAGTCGCCGCGGCCCGTCTTCGGAGCGCCGCTGATCGACGTGGTCAAGAGGACCTCGCTCTATGACGGCATCCGGCTGCCGGCCATCTTCCGGGAGTGTGTGGACTACATCGAGCGCTACGGCATGAAGTGCGAGGGCATCTACCGCGTCTCAGGTGTGCCTCCGCCTCTGTTTATACTCCCCCCATTCCAAACGAGACTTGCACTGCCTATACGCACACATGCGCTCCGCCTATAACCTGCTCGATTTGTGCTGGTGAACTATTCCATACGTAACTGTGAGGTCAAGCGCTGTCCTGTCCTGTTCTTATAGCTGTGAATCTGTAGTGAAGTCTGTAGCTTTGTGAGTCTGTTGGAAGTCTGTAGTTTTGTGAGTGTAGTGAACTCTGTTGTTTTGTTAGTGTACTGAAGTCTAGTTTTGTGAGTCTGTACTGATATATAATGAACTCTTGTAGTTTTGTGAGTACGTACTGAAGTCTGTAGCTTTATGAGTCTACTGAAGTCTGTAGCATTGAGAGTCTACTGAAGTCTGTAGCATTGTGAGTGTACAGAGTCTACTGAAGTCTGTAGCATTAAGAGTGGACAGAGTGTACTGAAGTATGTAGCATTAAGAGTGAACAGAGTGTACTGAAGTATGTAGCATTGTGTACTGTGAGTGTACAGCGTACTGAAGTCTGTAGCACTGTGAGTGTACTGAAGTCTGTAGCACTGTGATTGTATTGAAGTCTGTAGCACTGTGAGTGTACTGAAGTCTGTAGCACTGTGAGTGTACTGAAGTCTGTAGCAGTGCGAGTGTTCTGACAGGCCCTGGCCTCTCTCCTCTGCAGGGATGAAGTCGAAGGTGGACGAGCTGCGGGCGGCGTATGACCGGGAGGAGTGCCCCTGCCTGGAGGAGTATGACCCGCACACAGTGGCCAGCCTGCTGAAGCAGTACCTGCGGGAGCTGCCGGACAACCTGCTGGGGCGCGAGCTGGCCCCGCGCTTCGAGGAGGC